>NW_017670905.1:221886-394950 GCF_001879085.1 Nicotiana attenuata | reverse complement strand
TCATTTCCATCCAAAACCAATCCAAATCGACTCATTCACTCAAGACTCTTATAGTAAAACATAAGGAAGCAGAAAATGGGGAAAATGGGGCGGTAACTCACGTGACGATGGGCCGGGTCGTCACATCCTCCCCAACTAAAATAAACGCTCGTCCTCGAGCGAGTCAAGAAACATACCTGAAGTCTCAAACAGTTGAGGATATCTGCTCCGCATCTCTCGCTCGATCTCCCAAGTAGCCTCCTCCATAGGCCGACCTCTCCACTGCACTTTTACTGAAGCTACATCCTTTGATCTCAACTTTCGAACCTGACGACCCAAAATAGCCACTGGCTCCACATCATAGGTCAAATCATCATCCAACTGAACAGTGCTGAAATCCAATACATGAGACGGGTCCCCAACATACTTCCGGAGCATAGAAACATGAAATACCGGATGCACGCCTCGACAAGACTAGGTGGTAAGGCAAGCTCATAAGCCACCTCCCCAATCCTCCTAAGTACCTCAAAAGGTCCAATGAACCGCGGACTCAGCTTCCCTTTCTTCCCAAACCGCATAACACCCTTCATGGGCGAAACCTTCAGCAAGACCTTCTCACCCACCATATATGACACATCCCAAACCGACCGGTCCGCATAACTCTTCTGACGCGACTGTGCTGTACGAAGCCTCTCCTGAATCAGCTTTACCTTCTCTAAGGCATCCCGAACCATCTCTGTCCCCAATAACCTAGCCTCGCCGGGCTCGAACCATTCCACCGGAGACCTACACCGCCTCCCATGCAACGCCTCATACGGAGCCATCTGAATGCTCGACTAATAACTGTTGTTGTAGGCAAACTCTGTAAGCGGCAAAAACTCATCCCAAGAACCTCGAAAATCAATAACACAGGCACGCAACATGTCCTCCAATATCAGAATAGTACACTCGGACTGCCCGTCCGTCTGAGGATGAAACGCTGTGCTCAACTCCACCTGTGTACCCAACTCCCGCTGAAAAGTCCTCCAGAACTGAAAAGTGAACTGAGTACCCCTATCTGAGATAATGGACACTAGAACCCCATGCAATTGGACAATCTCCCGGATAAAGATCCTTGCCACCCGCTACGAAGAATAGGTAGTACATACTGGAATGAAGTGCGCGGACTTGGTCAGCCGATCCCCAATCACCCAAATCGAATCAAACTTCTTCAAAGTCCAAGGGAGACCACTCACAAAATCCATAGTAATCCTCTCCCACTTCCACTCTGGAATAATCATCCGCTGAAGTACACCACCCGGCCTCTGATGCTCGTACTTTACCTGCTGGCAGTTGAGACACCGAGCTACATACCCTACTATATCCTTTTTCATCCTCCTCCATCAATAATGTTGCCTCAAATCCTGATACATCTTCGCAGCACCCGGATGAATGGAATACCGCGAGCTATGGGCCTCCTCCAATATCAACTCCCGAAGCCCATCCACATTGGGCACACAAATCTGGCCTTGCATCCTCAACACGCCATCATCATCAATGGTCACATCCCTGGCATCATCATGCTGAAACCTGTCCTTAAGGACGAGCAAATGCGGATCATCATATTGGCGCTCTCTGATGTGATCATACAAGGAAGACTGAGAACCCACACAAGCCAACACCCGACTAGGCTCTGAAATATCTAATCTCACCATCCGATTGGCCAAAGCCTGGACCTCAACTGAAAAGGGCCTCTCCCCAACTGGAATGTATGCCAAGCTCCCCATACGAACTGCCTTTAGGCTCAAAGCATCGGCCACTACATTGGCCTTCCCCAGGTGATACAAAATGGTGATATCATAATCCTTAAGTAACTCTAGCCACCTCCGCTGCCTCAAATTAAGATCCTTTTGCTTGAATAGATGCTGAAGACTGCGATGATCAGTGAACACCTCACAAGATACACCATACAAGTAGTGCCTCCAAATCATTAAAGCATGAACTATAGCAGCCAACTCCAGATCATGAACATGGTAGTTCTTCTCATGGGGCTTCAACTGGCGAGAAGCATATGCAATAACTCTACCCTCCTGCATCAATACACATCCGATCCCAACTGTCGAAGCATCACAATATACCGTGTAAGAACCTGAAGCCGATGACAAAACCAACACTGGAGCCGTGGTCAAAGCTGTCTTGAGCTTCTGAAAGCTCTCCTTGCACTCGTCCGACCATACCAATGGAGCGCCCTTCTGGGTCAACTTGGTTAAGGGCGATGCAATAGAGGAAAATCCCTGAACAAACCGGCGATAATAACCTGCCAACCCAAGGAAACTACGAATCTTCGTGGATGAGGTCGGTCTAGGCCAACTCTGAACCGCCTCTATCTTCTTCGGGTCGACCTGAATACCCTCGCTGGACACCACGTGCCCCAAGAAAGCTACTGAGCTGAGCCAAAACTCACACTTGGAGAACTTTGCATAAAGCTTCTCCTCCCTCAATCTCTACAATACAACTCGCAAATGTTGTGCGTGCTCCTCTTGGCTACGCGAGTACACCAGGATATCATCAATAAAAACAATAACGAACGAATCCAAATACGGCCGAAACACACTGTTCATCAAATGCATGAACGCTGCTGGGGCATTAGTCAGCCCAAAGGACATAACAAGGAACTCATAGTGCCCATATCTAGTCCTAAAAGCAGTCTTCATAATATCTGAATCCCTGATCTTCAACTAGTGGTAGCCCGAACGGAGATCAATCTTGGAGAACACCCTCGCTCCCTGAAGCTGGTCAAATAAATCATCAATGCGAGGTAGAGGATACTTGTTCTTCACTGTTACTTTGTTCAATTGCCTATAGTCAATGCACATCCTAATGGTGCCATCTTTCTTCTTCACAAATAGAACCGGTGCACCCCATGGTGACACACTCGGCCGAATGGACCCCTTATCTAGGAGTTCCTGAATTTGATCCTTTAACTCTTTCAACTCTGCTGGTGCCATACGATATGGCGGAATCGAAATGGGCTGAGTGCCCGACACCAGGTCAATACCAAAGTCAATGTCCCTGTCCGGCGGCATGCCCGGCAGGTCTGCAGGAAACACATCTAGGAACTCCCTCACAACCGAGACAGAATCATGCTAGGAGTCTCGGCTCCCATATCCCTCACAAATGCCAAATATGAAAGACAACCCTTCCCAACCATACGGTGGGCCTTTAGGAATGAGATCACCCTACTAGGAACATAGTCAGTCACACCACGCCACTCGATCCTCGGAACACCCGGTATAGCCAAGGTGACTGTCTTAGCATGACAGTGTAAAATAGCATGACACAGAGATAGCCAGTCCATGCCTAAAATAACATCGAAATCCACCATGATCAATAACAATAGATCCACTCGGGTCTCCAGACCCCCAATAGTAACCAAACACGATCGGTATACATGGTCTACAACAACCGTATCGCCCACCGGGGTAGATACATGAACATGTAAAGCAAGACACCCTCGAGTCATACCCAAATGATGAGCAAAATATGAAGACACATAGGAATAGGTGGAACCGGGATCAAATAAGACTGAGGCATCTCTGTGGCAGACTGAAATAATACCTGTAATCACAGCATCCGAAGCAATAGCATCTGTCCTGCCCTGAAGAGCATAAAAGCGAGCCTGACCACCTCCCGATCGACCACCACCCCTGGGGCGACCCCTGGCTGCCTGACCCTCACCCCTGGCTGGCGGGGCGGGTGCTGAAGAAACTAGACCAGAAGATGAGGGCTGACCCCTCTGCTGAGATGAGCTAGCAATACGACGAGGACACTCCCTCCGCATATGCCCGAACTCTCCACACTCATAGCAACTCCCGGGTGCTGGGAACTGGGACTGAAGGGAACCCTTCATGCCGGAGTGACTAGCTGATGCACTCGGCCTGGAAGAACCCTGAGCAGATGGAGCACGAGACAAACTTTGTGCTGGAAGAGCGCTGAAAGATGGCTGACTCTACTGAGAACCCTGATAACCACGACCTGAAGATCCTCCTCGATACTCGGGTCGAGCTGACTGAGCGGGCCTGAAAGAACGACCCCGACCCTGCTGGAACTGGCCCCTCGAAGGAGCGCCACTGTAACTACCAGAACCTCGAGGCCTCTTGGCCTCCCTCTCATCTCGATCCTGACGGCGAACCGCCTCAATCTCTCGGGCTATATCAACCACCTCCTCGAATGTGGCACCCAGCACTCGCTCCCTAGTCATAAGAACACGAAGAGGATAGGTGAGACCATCAACAAACCTCCGGATACGCTCACGATCTGTCGGAACCAACCAAACTGCATGCCGAGACAACTCAGAAAATCTCATCTCATACTGGGACACTGTCATATATCCCTGCCGTAGCCCCTCAAACTGCCTGCGCAGCTTGTCCTGCGAGACTGCGGTACATACTTCTCCAAGAAGAGAGTGGAGAACTCCTGCCAAGTCAAAGGTGCTGCACCAACCGGCCTACGCCGCTCATACGCCTCCCACCAAGTGAAGGCAGCTCCAGTAAACTGAAAAGTAGTAAAAGCCACCCCACTGGACTCAAGAATCCCCGCTGTACGGAGCATCCGCTGACATCTGTCAAGAAAACCCTGGGCATCCTCGCCCTCAGCTCCACTAAATGTCGGAGGCTGGAGTCTACCAAACCTCTCGAGGCGACGCTGCTCGTCCTCGGGCATAACTGGAACCCTGAACTCCTGTACTGGTACCACTGGCTGAGCTGGAGGTGCCTCTGGAGTCTGTAATCCCTGCCCTAACTGCTCAGGTGTGCGAGCAGCGGGGGTCTGATTGCCTCCCCCGGCCTGTGAAGTAGCTGCTGGTGCTGTGGTGGCTGAAACCACCTGAGCCAGGCCCGTGCACACTGTCAAGATCTGAGCTAATGTCTCCTGAAGGCCAGGAATCACTATGGGCACAGCCGGTGCCTGAGTTGGTATTGCTGGAGCCTGATCCGGAACTGGGGCAGCTGGTGGATCAATAGGTGCTGCCCTCGCTGCTCTGCCTCGGCCACGACCACGACCGCGTCCATGGCCTCTGGTGGCCTAAGTAGGTGGCACTGGTGGTCGTCCATCACATCCGGTAGCTCGTGTCCTCACCATCTGTGAGAGAATAGAATAAGGAGAAATTTAGCGTTCGGCTCAACAAGTTCCCACGACAAGAATTTAAAGAATGTGGAATTTTCCTAAAGGTTCTGCAACCTCTCGAGGAGAAATACAGGCGTCCTTGTACCGCTCCGCGAGACTATACTAAACCGGCTCATGACTCGCGAGACCTAGTAACCTAGGCTCTGATACCAACTTGTCACGACCCCAACCCCAATCGTGATGGCGCCCAACACAATGCTAGGCAAGCCCGGCCATTTCAGCACTCTCAATCCCTCACATAGAGTTCGTTACCAATTAACAGTGTTCAAGTACCAAATTAACATAAAACACAAGTCTGAAACAGTGGATACAATGTGCGGAAAGAACGTAATAACATCACTACAAGCCCACTGATCCGATGTCACGAGTCAAGAGCCTCTAATACAAGTCTGAGAAACAGCCTAAAAAAAGATTGTCTAAAATACTGAAAGTAAAGAGGATAGAGGGAGAAATTGGGTCTGCGGATGCCATGAAGCTACCTCGATGACTCCGGTGAGATCTGAACAGAAGAGACAGCTCAATCTACGCCTCCGGAATACCTGTATCTGCACACATGGTGCAGGGAGTAATGTGAGTACTCCGACTCAGTGAGTAATAGCAATAAATAATGACTGACGGAAAGAAATCTCGTAAAAAGCACTAAGCAGTTCTATATCAAAGCAGTAAGAACATTTAAACAACAGCTAAATGAAGAAGTAAGGCAAATATCCTTTAAGCCAGTACTCAACTTATTTACTTCTCACAATAACCGAAATATAGTATACCGCAGCGGCGTGCAGCCCGATCCATATAAATATACGGCTGCGGCGTGCAGCCCGATCCATAATATATATATATATACATATATATATATATATATATATATATATATATATATATATATATATATATATATATATATATATATATACACACACACACACACTGCTGCGGCGTGCAGCCCGATCCAATAATAATAGTCGACTGCGCTAACTGGCAGTGTGTAGACTCCGGAGGGACTCCTACAGCCCAAGCGCTATACTGCTGCGGCATGCAGCCCGATCAACATAATATACTGCTGCGGCGTGCAGCCCGATCCATATAAGTATACTGCTGCGGTGTGCAACCCGATCCACATAATATATATCAGTCATCCTCACTATTGGGTTCTCAACCCCTTTCAGTTAATATAAACTTCGCCCCTCGGGCATACTAAGATAAGATAGGGATTCCAACCCTCATATTAGTCTCATTTTCGTTTAGCCATTTCAAAGCCAGTTCATATTTTATTAAACAGTTAGAAACATGACTGAGGGTGTGATTTTTAACAAGTAAAGTGAGGTCAATCGGTACAAATGCCCCGACGGGTTCTACAGGTCAGCACAAGTCCCCAAACATGGCTACTAGCCCAAACTATAATGATATTAATCAAGCCGGCCAAAGTCCTAGCTCGCTATGCCCTTGCCTCGCAAATCGACCTCCTCGCGCGTCGAATATGGCCAAAACCACAACGAATACGTTACAATAGGCTAAGGGAATATAACCCAATCGAAAAGACTCGAAAAACATCGAAACTCACGAAGTTGACAAAACCCGAGCCTCGGGCCCACTTCTCGAAAAATCAGAAAATTAACATCACCGGATTCCTTATCTCGCCACGAGTCTATACATATCAAAATTACCAAAATCGAAATCCATTTGGCCCCTCAAATTCCACCTTGAAATATCAAATTCCCAAGCCCTAGCTTTACCCTCTTTTGATGAATTTCCACAAATTTCAATGCAAATTCTACCATTAATTCATGTATTTAGGCCAAGGAACTCACCTCCAATCACACCTAGTCGAAATCCCCTTCAAATTCCGTCCAAGAGCTCTCAAGGTTGATCAAAAATGGTGGAAATGGACTTAAGCTCGCGGAACAAAATAAGCTTTAAAACCCTTCTGAGAACAGTGATTTTCGCATCTGCGATTCCTTTACCGCATTTGCGGCTACCGCTTTTGCGGTTATAATTCTGCTTCTGCGGATCTTCATTAAACCAACGACCGCTTCTGCGGTCCCTTGTCCGCATATACGGACCCCGCTTCTACGGTTACTTGTCCGCTTTTGCGGAAGCACCAAGGCCTCACCTTCACGCACCTGCGACTATTCTACCGCATCTGCGGCCTCGCAGATGCGGCTTCCCTACTGCATCTGTGGATCCTTCCATCCAGGCCCATGACCGCACCTGCGATCTTTCTTCCGACCCTCGGATCAAAATCTCACCTAACAACCGGGATTCGCCAAAATACTAACTTCGCCAATTCAAGCCTAATTCTACACCGGACCTCCGAAACCAATTCCAATCACGCTCCTGAGTCACAAATCATCCCCCAAAGCTAACCGAATCACCGAAAATCACATCCGAGCGCTCTAACTCATAAGTCAACATCTAGTTGACTTTTCCAAGGCAAACCTTCCTTAAAGAGACTATGTGTTCATTTCCATCCAAAACCAATCCAAATCGACTCATTCACTCACGACTCTTATAGTAAAACATAAGGAAGCAGAAAATTGGGAAAACGGGCAGTAACTCACGTGACAACGGGCCGGGTCGTCACAGTATTACTGAAACCAAGAAGTATCTAACTTCACTTTTTAAGATGAAAAACTTAAATGAAGTAGATACTATTCTAGGCATTAAGGTGAAAAGAGAGAACAAATGAATAACTTTAATCACAATCGCATTATATTGATAAAATCCTTGCTAAGTTCAGTCATTTAGGCATAAAGGAGTTTAATACTCCTTATGGCTCTAGTATCAAGCTAACTGAAAATACTAGAAGAGTAATAGCCCAATTAGAGTATGCAAGTGCAATAGGTAGTATGATGTATGCAATGCATTGTACAAGACCCGATTTAGCATTTGTTGTTTGTAAAGTTTCAAGGTTTACTAGGTATCCAAGTAATGATCATTGGAAAGCAATAACTAGAGTACCTGGATATTTAAAATATGCAAATATTTGGGCATATGCTATAATTGTTTTCCCACTGTTTTAGAAGGATATTCTGATGCAAGTTGGATTATTAGGGTTAATGGTAATAAATCAACTTCAGGATGAATATTTACTTTAGGAGGTGGTGCCATTAGTTTGTCATTCAAGAAACAAACTTCTATTTCTCATTTTACTATGGAATCTGAATTCATAGCATTACCAGCTACTGGGAAAGAAGCAGAATGGTTGAGGAACATGGTATTAGATATAAAGTAGTGGCCATAACCCATGCCAGCCATTTCTGTATTTTGTGACAGTGAGACTACCATGTGTGTGGCTTACAATAAGATATATAATGGGAAATCCAGACATATAAGTTTGAGACATGCTTATATAAGATAATTAATCACAAATGGGACTATAATTATTGTGTATGTGAGATCGAATAAGAATTTGGGTGATCCACTTACCAAAGCATTGGCAAGAGATGTAGTACAACAAACTTGTGAAGAAATGAGGCTAAAACCGTTGAATTAAACACAAGCAACGGAAACCCAACTTTGAGTTAGTATACACTCTAACAAAATAAGTTCAATGAGGTAATAAATAGTTGCTTTGTGTTGTTAAGCATTGATCTCCTTTCAGAGCCTTAATTCAAATGTACTAAATATTGTTATATGGGGAGTCAATAAGTTGTTAAATGCCTGGAATAACAGGGGAAAAATAACAAACTTTGTAGTGCAAACTGTTACTCGATGAGGTTGAGTTAAATCTTAATAAAATTAGTAAATGTGTGTAGTAACAGGGACATTGTATCTAATTTTACCTATATGAATACTGAAGTGGTGCCGCTTCAAGCAAGATTTAAAGGGTTAATCTTTTAAGTATTCATGAAATCAGGATGAGCACAGGGTCGTATTACGTGTTTTTGAGTTACCTATATACTGGGTTTTCTGTGTTACTAAAATAGTATTACGTGTGTGACATTTTCGGTTTTGGCCCAAGGAGTTGTGGTTCAAACCTTTAAGATACCAATAACTTCATCAGAACATTAAAGTGTTTGCACTAATGAAAAGTTCAAATCTAAACAAGATACTTTTTGATATGCGTGGTATTATAAGAAATATAACAAACTAGTGGAGGATTGTAAGAAGTAGTTTGTTAATTTGAGGGGAATGTGGGACTTTCCCACATCGGTGGCCTAAAGCCTTTTTATGGGATTTTTAAGCTCTTGTCCATTTTATATATTTGTTTAAGAATACACACTATTATGTGTATGTGCAAATATTTGTTTATATATTTGTTTATATATATATATATATATATATATATATATATATATATATATATATATATATATATATATATATATATATATATATATATTAAATACTTGGACTTGGACTTGGGGCTCGGGCCGGTTATAAACAAACACATATGTTAATGAACAGACACATATGTTAATGAAATAAAGTGTCTTTTCGTAAAAGGCTTGACTTTTGCTCTATAAATAAACACGAGATTCCCTAAAAAAATATTCAGAAAATCTACAAGTATCAATTAGTGGCTTGTTGTATCCTGAAGAAGATTGTCTGTATTTTCCCCAAATTTGTATACGGGCAATAACTTCTTTAAGGAAGTCGATTTCACGCCTCAAGCCTTCTCAATTTCTTTTTCAATTACTATTATTTCTAACAATCATAAAGAAGTTATTCTGTTATGGAGAACAATCTGTCCGCTGTTGAAAATCCAAAAAGTTCATCAAACTCGACCGTTTTGATTGATCAAACTTTACTCGTTGGAAGGACAAGGTAATTTTCCTACTAGCTACTCTGAAGATTTTTTATGTTCTTGATCCGCAATTGCCTGCTATGCCAGAACCCACAGCAGAGGATTCTGAAGAAGTGAAAGCAACGAGGAAGAAACGGGAAGATGATGAACTGTTGTGCCAGGGACATATTCTGATGTAACGACCCCGGCCGGTTGTTTCATGAGTTACCGCTCCGTTTTCCCCATTTCTGCTTCTTTATGCTTTGTTCATCTGTGTTATATGGTATCGGGTTGGTCGGTTCGAATTCGAAATTATTTTTGAAAGGTTTGAGACACTTAGTCTCTTAAGTTGGTCTTTTAGTTGGAAAGTCAACCGGAAGTTGACTCGTGAGCAAACGATCTCAGAATTTGGTTTTTATGATTCGGATAGCTTCGGGAGGTGATTTGGGACTTTGGGCATGATCGGAATGTGTTTTGGAGGTCCGGAGTAGATGTAGGCTTGAATTGGCGAAAATAGATTTTTGGCGCTTTCCGTTTGATAGTGGAAATTTTGATATCGGGGTTGGAATGGACTTTCAGGAGTTGCAGTAGGTCCGTTGTGTCAGATGGTATGTGTGTGCAAAATTTCAGGTCATTCGGGCGAGGTTTGATAGACTTTTTTATCAAAAGCGGAATTCAGGAGTTTTTGCAGTTCTTAGGCTTGAATCCGTAGTTGAATTGATGTTTCGATGTTGTATTAAGTGTTTCGAAGATTGGTATAAGTTTGGATAGTGGTATATGACTTGTCCGTAGTTTTGGTTGAGGTCCCGGGGGCCTCAGGATGATTTCGGGTGGTTAACGGGAAGTTTGGAGTTGGAAATTTGCAGCTGAAGCTGCTGAAGTTCCTGTCATAACCGCACCTACAGCTTGGGGACCGCAGGTGCGGGCCTGCAGAAGCGCAAAAAGGGTCGTAGATGTGGAAATAGGCGAGAGGAGCTGGAATCGCAGATGCTGATGTTGGAGCGCAACTGCAATAGCGCAGGTGCGGGATTTTGTTCGCAGGTGCGTTCCTTGAGCGATTAAGTGGATTCCGCAGATGCGCACCTGGGACCGTAGGTGCGGGTCTGCAGGTGCGAGATTTCGACCGAAGACGCGGTTTAGCTGGGGCAGAACATATAAATTTGGCCCTTCGCAATTTTTAAATGGTTTTTCGCCATTTTCATACGGGTTTGAGCTTGGGAGAGAAAATTGAAGAGGGAATTCAAGAGGGTTTCGTGGAGGTAAGGTTTTTGGACCCTAAACTTGTTTCTATGATGGTTTTTAACTGTTTAAGCTTGAAATCTATGGAAAATCAGTAGCAAAATTGGGGGTTTAGGGCTTGGGAATTGGAAACCTAAATTTAGGGATTTGAGGGGTCATTTGTGGTTCGATTTTGGTATATTTGGTATGTATGAACTTGGGGAGGATAAGGATTCTATTGATATAAATTTTTTCAGATTCCGAGACGTGGGTCCGGGGGTCGGGTTTGGCCAATTTCGGGATTTGTGATGTAATTTGATTATTTTGTTAGATTCGGGGCATTTGGAGGCCAAATCGAGAGGAAAGGGCGCCGTGGGCTAGAATTTGGCTTGGCTTGAGGTAAGTAACGCTTCCAATCGTGGTTCTGAGGGTTCGAAACCCGGAACTATGTGTTCTATGATTTATTATGAAGGTGACGCAATACCAAGTGACGGGCGTGTGGGCGTGCACTGTGAGGAATGCGGCCCGGATCATTCGGGAGCACCACTTAGTGACTCTTTCTTGTTGATATCTGTGTTGTCATTATGTGATTAAGTTAATGAACTGTGAATCATGCTAATTATCATGTTAAGTCTTCATGGCGATACTGTTGAGACCCGAGAGGTCGTTCCTGCTGTCATATTATTTGCTTTAATTATATTCTGTACTTAGTCCTGTTCATGCATATTATATCATCCCTCAGTCTTGATTATTATATTTCTCACATCATATTATTGTCCGGGCTAGTAACATGACATTTTGAGCCCGTGTGTGTGCGAGACTGGAGAGTTATGACTGAGTGAGGCCGAGAGCCTGATATTGAATGGCAGTATGGAATCGGGCTGCACGCCGCGGCGAGATATTGAACATGCCTTCGTTGGCTTTGTTATAGCGCTTAGGCTAAAGAGAGAAGCCCCTCCGGAGTCTTTACACCCCTAGTGAGCGCAGTTGATGTTATTGAGGGATGGATCTTCCCTGGACATGGATCTTGTCTTGAAGTAGTATACCGGGAGATGGATCTTCTCCATGGGATTGACCTATGTCCTCGGTACTGGGTGAATGCGGTCAGTGATATATATTTCGAGATGGATCTTCCCTGGGTCGGATGGCCATATACAGTACCGAGTGGTTGAGTACTTGTGAGTGAAGGTTCATTGAACATTGATCATGCTAGTTGTGCATTGGTACATAGAGAAATTTTTGAATTTTTTATCCCTTATTATTCAGTTTGCATTTATTTAACTGTCGAGTTTTACTCGAACCGTAAGCATGCCTATTTTTCTGTGCCGTTACATGTTATTACATGTAGAGGTTGTTTCGTCACTACCTGTCAGTCCATAGGTTGGACTTGTTACTTATTGAGTTGGTGTACTCACGTTACCCTCTGCACCTTGTGTGCAGATCCAGGTATTTCGGGTCACGGTAGCAGCTGCTCATCATTTCATTGTGGACTGTTCATTTGGAGATTGCGAGGTAGCTGCTTGACGACCGCAGTTCCGCCTTCTCCTTCCTTATCTTCCTTTTAGCATATATTGTTAGATATTGTCAGACTATGTAGTCTTGTTTATTTCGAACAATTGTAGTACTTTTGCTCATGACTAGTGACACCCGAGGTCGGGCTTGTATTTCTTTCTACATGTTTTGGATTTCTACTTTTATCTTATTGGATTTCTGGTAAAAATATAATTTTTCTTAAGTTTTAATTGGTAAATGGAGTACTTTGGAAATAAGTGGCTGGCCTAGTTTCACGATAGGCGTCATCACGACCGGGTCAGTTTTTTGATCGTGACATCTGAATACATTAAGAGATCGTCTCTATGATCTGTATCAAAATTTGATGTCTCCAAGGGAAATCTGGACGGCATTGCAAAATGCTTATGAAAACGAGAAACGAGGTATTGATAAACTTCTATCTTTAACGTACTTCGAATTTAAAATGGTTGATACATAGCCCATTATGGATCAGATTCATGAACTGCAAATCTTAGTTTCAAAACTAAGTGATCTTGAAGTTAAAATTCCTGATGCACTTCAAATCGGTGCTATACTTTCTAAACTGCCTTCTTCTTTGAATCACTATAGAAAAAAAATCCTGCATTCTACTGAGAAATTGTTTGTGGAACAGTTTCGAACTCACATTCAAATTGAAAGTGAGACTCGAATTCGTGATGCTTTTATGCAACCTTCAAGTTGCACAATTAATAATGTTAGTCAAAATAACAACGGAGATGGAAACAAAAATCTGAAAGTTTCCAATAAGCCTCAATTTAAAAAGAGGAATTCTTTGAAATGTCATCATTATAGAAAGAGAGGCCACAAGATTCGTGATTGCAGTTTTAAGAAAGCAGAAATTAACTTTAACCATGGAAATTAGGGAAACTCGGGAAGGTCTGAGAAAGTAAAAGCAAATACAGTTGAAAGTTCTTCACAAGGCTTGGTTGCAATGGTTTCTGTAGTACCATGTAATATGATTACAAAATTACACATGGCTGTTGCTGCTACTGTTAAGAGTCAAGACAGGTGGTTGGATTCGGGTGCCACCGTTCATGTCTGTTATGAGAAGAATATGTTCAAGACTTATGTAGAAGTGAAGGAACCCGAGAAGGTTCTCATGGGAAATCATATGACTGCAGATGTTGTAGGAAAAGGAAGTGTTGAGATCAATTTCACTTCTGGGCAGAAGCTAACATTGCTAAATATTTACCATGTCCCCGACGTGAAGAAGAACTTGATGTATGCTAGTTTGCTGTCTAAGAGAGGCTTCAAGATAGTCATAAAATCTGATCATGTAATAGTATCTAAGAATGGTTTATTTGTTGGAAAGGGGTACACTTGTGATGGCATGTTCGAACTTAGTATTAAAGCAATAAACTATGTTTCTGCTTATATTGTAGAGTCCAATTCTTCTTTATGGCATGCTATATTAGGACATTTAAATTTTGGTTCGTTAAATTATACGTCAAAAAATGGATATATTTCCTGCAAGCAGGATCATGTGAGATATGTATACGAGCAAAAATGACTAAAGAATATTTTCCTAGAACTGAAAGATTTAGTTAATTGTTACACTTAGTACATTCTGATATATGTGAATTAAATGGAAAATTAACTAGAGGAGGCAAAAGATATTTTATTACTTTTATTGATGATTATTCCAGATTCACGTATGTTTACTTGCTTAGAACAAAAGATGAAGCCTTTTAGAAGTTTAAAGAATATAAATCTGTTGTGGAAAATCAAAAGAGTACTAAAATTAAGATTCTTCGTAGTGATAGAGGTGGAGATTATTTTTCCTCTAAGTTTAATAAGTTTTGCGAAGAAAATGGTTTGATACATCAAACAAGTGCTCCTTATACACCGCAACAAAATGGTTTGGCTGAAAGGAAAAATAGAACTTTAGTTGACATGGTTAATGCTATTTTAATGAATGCACATCTACCTCATAATTTATGGAGTGACGCACTTTTAACAGCTTGTCACACATTAAATAGGGTGCCTTCAAAAAGTATACATGTTTCACTATATGAACTTTGGAATGGTTGAAAACAAAACACAGATTATTTTAAAGTGTGGGGGTGTATATCATTCTATAGGGTTCATGGTCATCAAAGAACCAAACTAGGTCCCAGAGGATTTAAAAGTATTTATGTTGGATATGCACAAAATTCAAAGGCATATAGACTATTGGATCTAGAATCTAATGTTATAATAGAATCTATTCATGTTGATTGCATTGAAAATAGTTTTATACATGATGGTAATAATGAGAAAGTGGCTGAACCAAATGAAAGTGAAGTTACTTCATATAGATTGCCACATTCTGAAACTGCTACAAGTAAAGAGAAAAGTGGTAATATTCAGATAGAACCAAGAAAGAGCCAAAGAATAAGAAAAGAAAAGTGTCTTGGTTCTTATTTTATCTCTTCGCTGTCCTTAGTCTTTCTTGTAGAAGGAGATCGAAAAAAATGTCTATAATCAAATTCATATCTTATTAAATGTTGAAGAAGACCCGAAGATATTTCAAGAAGCTATGGCTTCTCGAGATGCTGCCTTCTGGAAAGAGGCTATTAATGATGAAATGGATTCAATAATGTCCAACAATACTTGGGTTTTAGTTGATCTTCCAATTGGATCAAAACCCATATGTTGCAAATGGGTCTTTCGGAGGAAGTATAATGCAGACGGTTCTATCCAAACCTTCAAAGCAAGATTAGTAGCAAAAGGTTTCACTCAAAAAGAAGGCATAGACTATTTTGATACTTATGCTTCTGTAGCAAGAATAACATCGATTAGAGTGCTTTTATCGTTGTCTTCTATATATAACTTGTATGTGCATCAAATGGATGTTAAAACGGCCTTTTTTAAACGGAAACCTTAGTGAAGAGATTTATATTCAACAACCTGAAGGTTTTCTTCTTCCAGGAAATGAGAAGAAAGTATGTAAGTTGATAAAGTCTCAATATGGTTTGAAACAAGCACCTAAACAATGGCATGAAAGGTTTGATAGTGTTGTACTATCAAATTGATTCATACATAATCATGCTGACATATGTATTTACTCCAAGTTCACAAAAGAATACGGAGTTATCATTTGTCTATATGTTTATGACATGCTAATATTTGGTACAAATATGCTTGGTATTACTGAAACCAAGAAGTATCTAACTTCTGGAATTAAGATGAAAGACTTGAATGAAGTAGATACTATTCTAGGCATAAAGGTGAAAGAGTGAACAAACGAATGACTTTAACACAATCGCATTATATTGATAAAATCCTTGCTAAGTTAAGTCATTTAGGCATAAAGGAGTTTAATACTCCTTATGACTCCAGTATCAAGCTAACTGAAAATACTGGAAGAGCAATATCCCAATTAGAGCAAGTGTAATAGGTAGTATGATGTATGCAATGCATTGTACAAGACCTGATATAGCATCTTCTATTTGTAAACTTTCAAGGTTTACTAGTAATCCAAGTAATGATAATTGGAAAGCAATAACAAGAGTACTTGTATATTTAAACTATACAAAATATTTGGGCATCTGCTATAATGGTTTTCCCACTATTTTAGAAGGATATTTTGATGCAAGTTGGATTACTAGTGTTAATGATAATAAATCAACTTCAAGATGGATATTTACTTTAGGAGGTGGTGCCATTAGTTGGGCATCCAAGAAACAAACTTGTATTTCTCATTCAACTATGGAATCTGAATTCATAGCATTAGCAGCTGCTGGGAAAGAAGCAGAATGGTTGAGGAACATGTTATTAGATATAAAGTTGTGTCCATAACCCATGCCAGCCATTTTTCTATTTTGTGATAGTGAGACTACCATGTGTGTCGCTCATAATAAGATATATTGTGACAACCCAAAGGGTCATCACTTGCTTTTAATTGAATTCCGTGTCTCCGAGGCCTTGAAAACCTCATTTAGAGTCGCCTCGATTTGCGTGTGCAGTCCGGGCGCTTAGCCGGAAAGCTTAAATACGGAAACTTGTGAAAAATGCTAAGTTTTGATGTTAAAATGAAAAAATTTGATTTTGGTCAACATTTTGGGTAAACGGATCCGGACCCGTGATTTGACGGTCCCGGAGGGTCCGTAGGAAAATATGGGACTCGGGCGTATGCCCGGAATCGAATTCCGAGCTCCCGAGCCCGAGAAATGAATTTTTAAAGGAAATTGTTTTTCTGAAATTGTTAAGGAAAATTGAAATAAAATTTGATTAGAACGTGTTGGTATCGGGCCCGTATATTGGTTCCGCTGCCCGGTACAGCTCTTATATATGATTTAAGATGTTTCTGTAAAATTTGGTGAAAAATGGACGTCAGTTTGACATGATTCGGACTTGAAATCCTAAATTTGAAACTTGATGAAGTTTGAGAAAAAGTTCTTGATTTTGAGGTTTGATTCATTGTTATTGAGGTTATTTTGGCGATTTGATCGCACGGATAAGTCCGTATGATGTTTTTGAGTTAGTACGTATGTTTGGTTTGGAGCCCCGAGGGCTCGGGTGAGTTTTGGATAGGTGTCGGAGTGTTCTAAACATAGAAAAAAAATCTGGATTTTCTGCTGCATCTGGTGTTCAGAGATTTAGTGCTATGCGATCGCATAGCAAGTCCCGCGATCGCATAATGTAAAACTTCAGGGTCCTGTTTTGTTATATGCGATCGTATACATCTCTCCGCGATCGCGTAGAGTTAAGTCTGAGAGGCCTATTTTGTTATATGCGATCGCGCTTCTCCCTCTGCGATCGCAATGTCTCAACTCCAGTCCCCATTTTTTCTTCTATGCGATCGCATAGCTTTGTCTGCGATCGCAGTGCTCATGCTCAGTTATTCTATGTGATCGCATCCTTTTATCCGCGATCGCGTAGGCCAAATTCGCCCAGTTAAATTTGAAATTCCAGAACAGTAGCCTTACGAGATTTTTACAAAATTTCACAAGCCTCTTCTTCTCCAAAGCTCTTAGGCAATTTTTGAAGCTTTTCTCCACCATACCATCTTGGGTAAGTAATCTTTAACTTATTTTCTTCCATTTTCATGAACACCCACTAGATTTCTAGGCCTAAAACATGTGATTAAGGGTAGAAAATTAGGGATTTGGGTAGAGTTAGGGCTTTTTATATATCTATGAATTAGACCTCGTTTTGGGGTCAAATTTTGGAGCTAAATATATATTCGGGCTCGTGGGTGAATGAGGGATTTGATTTTGGTCCGAACCTCGTGTTTTGACCAAGCGGGTCCGGGGCCGATTTTTTGGGTTTTTGGGAAGAATGATTGGAAAGCTATAATTAAACATTGGAACTGGATTGTTTAGCATTTATTGATGTTATTAAGTCGATTATGTATATATTCAATTGATTTGGAGACGAATTCGAAAGGAAAGGCGGTGTTTGAGGCTTGAGTTGGCCGTGGAAGTTCGAGGTAAGTGTTTGGTCTAACCTTAGCTTGAGTTATTAGGATTTGTTTCCTATTTGCTATTTGTTTCTTGTTGAGTACGACGTATAGGCATGGTGACGAGTATCTATACGTTGGTGTCGAGCATGACCGTGAGTCTTATATTGTGATTTTCATGACTTCGTTGTATTATTCATGCCTTGGTGAGTATTTCTATTTGTTCTGTAAAGTTTTGGAAAGGATTGTGACTTATGAATATTGAGGAGCGATGGCTCCAGTTGTAGAACGAATTGTGAAAGTATAAGTGACAGTTGAACCTCTAGAGCATTGGCTCGAGTTGTGAAGTGAACTATGAAGTAAAAGTGAGTTAGAGAAGAGATCATTATGTTGCTCCCTTGCCGGGCTATTGTTGAGTTGTGGTCCCCTTGCATTGTGTTCTTAATTGATGTTTCAGATGCTTAGGTTGATGATTCTTTGTGTTGGGTAGGGATTTTGGTTATAGCTGAGGTAGTTAGGTGTCGGAATAAGTTTGGTTATAGCGGAGGTAGTTAGGTGTTGTAACAAGTTTGATAGCTGAGGTAGTTAGATGTTGGAATAAGTTGAGTTATGGTTGGGGTAGTTAGATGTTGGAACAAGTTGAGTTATAATTGAGGTAGTTAGACGTTGGAATAAGTTTGGTTAGAGTTGTTTCTTCCTTGTCGGGTCATATTTTCTTATGCTGTCGAATCCCTTGCCGGGTTAGTGTAGACCTTATTGATTCCTTGTCAGGACTCTCGTTATAATTGTAAATATTATATATGGATCGGGTTGCACGCTGCAACAATATTATATATGGATCGGGTTGCACGCCGCAACAATATTATATATGGATCGGGTTGCACGCCGCAACAATATTATATATGGGTCGGGTTGCATGCCACAACAATATTATATACGGATCGGTTTGCTCGCTGCAACAAAGATATAATGAAATGGGAGAGGGTGGTACGCCTACCACAAGATATAATGAAATGGGAGCGGGTGGTACGCCTACCACAAGATTTGAAAAGAAAGTGAAATCTGCCTTGTTTTCCTTACTCTTGTTAGGGGTTGGATTTTGATTCCTTTATTGTTCTTTTGATATTCTGTTTTTACCTGTTATTTCCCGGAACATGTTTCCCCCTCCCATCTCTACTTGCTTATTTCTGCTTTACTTTCCGCTGTATATCATATAACTGCACAGGTTTATTTGATAGTCTGGTCCTAGCCTCGTCACTACTTCGCCGAGGTTAGGCTAGGCACTTACCAACACATGGGGTCGGTTGTGCTGATACTACACTCTGCACTCTTTTGTACAGACCCCAGTGTTGTAGACTTCGGACCGCAATGTGATTGCTGACCCTTGTTCATCAGGTGACCCGAGGTAGCCCTGCAGGCGTCCGTAGGCCTTGGCGTCTCCTTCTATTTACTTTCCTGTTTGTTACATGTATTTTCAGAGACAGTGTTGTATTTAATTCTTTCGGACGTTTATTTGTAGTATTCTTAGACCGTCTGTGAAACTGTGACACCAGTTCTGGGTAGTTGAGACTCAAATAGTTGTACAAGATATTCATGTTCAGATGGTTTATTATTTTCTTCTGCTTATGTTGTGTTCCGTTGTTCAAATGTTAATTCTTCGTATTTGTTAAAGAGAATAAAATTGGTAAAAAGGAAGATTGTAAATAATTGGCTTGCCTAGCTCACATTAGTAGGCGCCATCACGACTCCCGAGGGTAGAAATTCCGGGTCGTGACATATATAATGGGAAATCAAGACATATAAGCTTGAGACATGCTTATATAAGAGAATTAGTCACAAATAGGACTGTAACTATTGTGTATGTGTGATCGAATAAGAATTTAGCTGATCCACTTACCAAAGCATTAACAAGAAATGTAGTACAACAAACTTATGAAGGAATGGGGCTAAAACCCATGAATTAAACACAAGCAACGGGAACCCAACTTTGAGTTAGTATACACTCTAACAAAATAAGTTCAATGAGGTAATAACAAGTTGTTTTGTGTTGTTTAAGCACTGATCTCCTTTCAGAGCCTTAATTCAGATGTACTATATACTGTTATGTGAGGAGTCAATAAGTTGTTAAATGCCTAGAATAAAAGGGAAAAAATAACAAACTTTGTAGTGCAAACTGTTACTCGAAGAGGTTGAGTTAAATCTTAATAAATTAGTAAATGTCTGAAGTAACAGGGACATTGCATCTAATTTTACCTATATGAATACTGTAGTGGTGCTGCTTCAAGAAAGATTTAAAGGGTTAATCTTGTAGGTATTCATGAAATCAGGATGAGCACATGGCCGTAAACGTGGTAAAGCATATACTGGATTTTCTGAGTTACTAAAATAGTATTACGTGTGTGATATTTTCGATTTTGGCCCAAGGAGTTGTGGTTCAAATCTTTAACATACCAATAACTTCATCAGAACTTTAAAGTCTTTGCACTAATGAAAAGTTCAAATCTGAACAAGATACTTTTCAGTATGCGCGATATTATAAGAAATATAATAAACTAGTGGGGGATTGTAAGAAATAGTTTGTTAATTTGAGGGGAGTGTGGACTTTCCCACATCGACGGCCTAAATCCTTTTTTATGGGATTTTTAAGCTCTTGTCCATGCTCTTTTCCAAGACTCAGACGTCTCCGTATTGATCCGCAAGACTCTACTAAGTCGGCTCATGACTGGTAAGACCTATGTAACCTAGGCTCTGATACCAACTTGTCACGGCCCCAAACCACCCTGGTCGTGATGGCGCCTATCGCAATACTAGGCTAACCGATTCGACATTTATAACATAAAAGGCCTTCTTTTCTTAATTCATTTGCTAATCAAATATTATCACAAATCTTTCATTTAAACATTTCAAAACAAGCAGAAAATATGCAAAACTTCAAACACTGCCCGATCCCGGTGTCACTAGTCATGAGCCACTAAAAATACAATCTGATGCTGTCTACTCAATACAACATGAGTCGAATAAAACAAACACTAAAAGAAAGGAAGGAGAAAGGCAGGGCTGCGGACGCCATGCAACTACCTTGCTAACTCCAGAAATGCTCTGAAAGAACGGAACAACTCTCACTCGGATGCCCTGGCACCTGGTGTCACACCTCCTTTTTACACACCCGAAGGTATATATAAGGGAGTTTTTCCACTTTAAGTGACATTATTAGAAATGGGATTATTTATTTATAAGAGTCGCCACTTGGGATAGTTTGTTTTCTGGTGCCCTAAGTCACCGATTTATTTTAAAATCCCAAATCGAGGAAAATTCGACTTTCCTTTTGAAGTCTGCTGTGACGACCCAAAGGGTCATCACCTGTATTCCTCCTCACATTGTACTTCTGAGGCCGTGAGAACCTCATTTGGGGCTGCCTCGATTTGTGAGCGCAGTCCGGGCGTGTAGCCGAAAAGTTTAAATATGAATTCTGTGAGAAAAATGTTAAATCTTGAGATTTAAAATTTGATTAAGTTTGACTTCGGTCAACATTTTTGGGCAAACAGACCGAGACCCGTGATTTGACGATCCCGGAGGGTCCGTAGGAAAATATGGGACTTGGGTGTATGCCCGGAATCGAATTCCGAGGTCCCATGTCCGAGTAATGAATTTTTATGTGAAATTGTTTTCTGAAAATAATTAAGGAAATTGGAAAGTGAAATTTGATTAAAAGACTGTGGTATTGGGCTCGTATTTTGGTTCCTACGCCCGGTACAAGTCTTATATATGGTTTAAGCGCTTTCTGTAAAGTTTGGTGGAATTCGGGCGTCGTTAGACGTGTTTTGGGCTAAAAACTCTAAACTTGGTGTTTTATGAAAATTTGGAAGGGAATCATGGGTCTTGAGGCCTAATTTGATGTTTATGATGTTGTTTGGGCGATCTGATCGCACAGATAAGTCCGCAGGATGTTTTTGAGTTTACGTGTATGTTCGGTTCGGGGCCTAGAGGGCTCGGGTAAGTTTTGAGTAGGTCCTGGGAGGTCTTAGACTTAGAAATATCAGATGCTGTAGGTTCAGGGATGTCACGACCCAGATTTTCCACCATCGGGAGTCGTGATGGCGCCTACTGTTGGAGCTAGGCAAGCCAAACATTTAAGCACTTTCGGATAACAACACAATAATAATAAAATAACGAGTCTTTAAAGAAATGCGGAAGTCTTTTAAAACATAAATAACTGAAAACCCAAAATGCGGAAGTCTAATATTTCACTACCCAAGACTGAAGTCGCTATCTCACGAACTACTAAAGAGTGCTACAAACAAGTTTGAATAGGAAATGCATAAATGTCTGTCTCGGTACAATGAAAACAAACTGAAAACATAGAAAGGGACTTCGGCCTGCGAACGCCAGCTAGGCTACCTCGTAAGTCCCTGGACTGAAGTCAGCTCCCGATCAATATCCTACTGCTGTGGTCCAAAAGCTGCTCCGGTACCGTGATCTGTGCAAAAGAGCACAGAAGTGTAGCATCAGCACAACCGACCCCATGTGCTGGTAAGTGCCTGGCCTAACCCCGGCGAAGTAGTGACGAGGCTAGACAGGACTACCAAACCAACCTGTGCAGTTCAATATATATATGTGCAATAAAAGGAAAGAACAAAAAAATTAAACAGTTAAGAGGGAGGGGAGCATAGTATGGGGGAGTACAGTCCGGATATAAAGTCAACAATTTACGTAAGAAACAAGGCAATAACAATAATTAATGAGAGCAAGAAAATCAGCAGTTGCACGGCATCAACCTTCGTGCTTTTACTCTCATTCTCACCAAAAGCAATCAAATAAAGTGCACGGCATCACCCTTCGTGCTTTCCCTCACGTAACTCTCATATCATGGCATGGAATGATCCTTCGTGCAATTATAATCAAATCAGAGCACGGAATGTCCCTTCGTGCATAAATAATCAAAACATGGCACGGAATGACCCTTCGTGCAAATATAATCAAAACATGGCACAGAATCACCCTTCGTGCAAACATAATTTAAACATGGCACGGAATGACCCTTCGTGCAAATATAATCAAAACATGGCACGGAATGCCCTTCGTGCAAATATAATCAAAACGTGGCACGGAATGACCCTTCGTGCATTATCACTCTTCCTCACCCAAACAGTAATCACAACCAAACGGGGCGAGGGGATAAACAAATAATAAGAAATATCCCGGCAAGGGAATTACTCAATTAACAGCTAAATCCCGGCAAGGGGCAACGACAATACTTTCACATCCCGACAAGGGAGATAACTAATATACTCAAACCATCCCGGCAAGGGATTAATCATATCACTTCCTATTTCTTTCATTTCTTACTCAATAGAATTTTTATCGTTCGAGCCAACGCTCTACAGAATTTACAATTCATAATTAGTCCTCATACTCTTCACATTGCATAGAATTCATCAATTAACATGGAAGAGTCATAACAATATCAGGATAAGTACATACAAGGACCCACGGTCATGCTAGACACCGGTGTATAGATACTCGTCACCATGCCTATACACCGTACTCGATCATTTAGCAATTAGCAGTAATAACACTCTAATCCTATTCCTTCAAGCCAAAGTTAGATCGAACACTTACCTCGGTCCAAGAATAGCAATCAATCCTCAAATACTGCCTTTCCTCTACAATCCGACTCCGAAACAATGATATCTAGGCATAATTAATTCAATAATATCAATAAAGACTCAATGGCAACATCCCATAGCCTAGATATGAATTTCCTAGCATTCTTCCAAAAACACCAAAATTCGACACCGGGCTCACATGGTCCAAACACGGGGCTCGGACCAAAACCTAGTCACCCATACCCCACGAGTCCAAATATATAATTTGTTTGAAGATTCGACGCAAAATTGAGGTTGAATCACCCAAAATTCTCAAAACCCTAACTCTACCCAAAACTCCTAATTTCTACTTTGATTTCATGATTTAGGCTTAGAAACTTGCTAATTAATGAAGGAAAAGTGAAGGAAATGAGTGGGGAATTACTTACCTAAGTGGTCTTGAAGAATGAGGGCTTTAATGCCTTCCTAAAGCTTGGGAGAGAAGAGAGCTCGTGAGACAATTGGATAAATCCCGTAGGTTCTGATTCTGAAATTTTAAAATTATAGCTGGGCGATTTTGTTCTATGCGTTCGTGACCAAGGGGTCGCGTTCGCAAAGACGGGTAGACTGGAAGCATCGCGTTTGCGATAGTGGGGCTGCGAATGCGTAGAGAAATTTTTCTGGTGTCTGGGGTCTGGGCCTACGCGAACGTGATAGGAGACAAGCGAACGCATTGAAGGAAGCAGCAGAGCTTCGCGATCGCGATGGCCAGAATGCGAACGCTAAGGAGGGAGAGAGCAAGGCTATGCGAAATCGAAGGCAACACTGCGAACGCGAAAAAAATTGCAAAAATTGCAAAAAAATCTGAAGTCTTTCTAAGTTTAACGACACCCCGAACACCTCCGAAAACACTCCCGAGCCCTCGGGCTCCTAACCAATCACACACACTAACTCAACAACATCCTACGAACTTAACCGAGAAATCAAATCGCCAAAACAACATCAAAATCAATGAATCAAACCTCAAAAATCATCATTTTTCATTCTAACTTCATACACTTCAAATTTTTGATATTTAGGTCCGAAACACGTCAAATGACGTCCGATTTCAACCAAACTTTACAGAAAGCGCTTAACACATATTTAAGACTTGTTCCGGGCGTTGGAACCAAAATACGAACCCGATACCACAGTCTTTTAATCAATTTTCATTTTCATTTTCCTTAATAATTTCAGAAAAATAATTTCACAGAAAAATTCTTTTCCCAGGCTCTAGACCTCGGATTTCAACTCCGGGCATATGCCCGAGTCCCATATTTTTCTACGGACCCTCCGGGACCGTTAAATCACGGGTCCGGGCCCGTTTACCAAAAATGTTGACCAAGGTCAACTTTAATCATTTTAAAGCCATATTTTGAAATTTTTCACAGAATTTAACATATAATCTTTCCGGCTACGCGCCCGGACTGCGCACGCAAATCGAGGCAACTAAAGGTGAGGTTTTCAAGACCTCGGAAGCACGGAAAAAGAGAGAAATCCGGTGATGACCCTTTGGGTCGTCACAAGGGAATTGCAGGCTCCAGCGCGCCCGCGGTGACCTTAGCGCGGTCCGCGGTGCGTGCTGCGCGGCCGCGGTCGTCCATGCGCGGTCCGCGTGGCTAAGTTCAGAGAGCCAGTAGTCTCTATGTCGACCAACGCGGCAGCATCAATTTTTGTGCGGTCCGCGCTGGAAGGTTCAGAGAGTGGCATCTTTGTTCAGTCTTTAGCGCGGCCGCGGTGCACTTTTGCGCGGTCCGCGCTGGGTCTTCAGGGGGGTATATAAAGTCGGGAATTTCAGTTATTTTTCACTTTTTCAAAAACCCAAAACATAAGAGGCGATTTTCCAAATGACTCTCCTTCTTCAAAACGATTGGTAAGTGATTTCTAACTCATTTTCTTCACTCCTTAACATCTTTTAACTTAATTTAAACTTAAAAACAAAGATTTTAATGGAGAAACTTGGGAATTTTAGGTAGAACTTAGGTTTTCAAAAAATTGGGGGTTTTGGACCTCATGGGGGAATGGGTAATCGGGTTTTGGTTCGAACCTCGGGTTTTGACCGTGTGGGCCCAGGGGCATTTTTGACCTCTTGGGGAAAATGAGAAAAAAGCTATAGTTAGACATTGGGTTTGATTTGTTTAGCACATATTGATACTATGAAGTCATTATTGTATAGATTTGGTTGATTTGGAGCCGAATTCAAGAGGGAAAGCGGTTGTAGAGGATTGAATTGGCCGTGGAAGTTTGAGGTAAGTGTTTGGTTTAACCCTAGCTTGAGGGATTAGGAGTTGAGTCATAATTGCTACTTGTTTGTGTTGAGTACGACGCATGGGCACGGTGACGAGTATCCATGCGTCGGTGTCAAGCATGACCGTGAGTCTTAATTTGATAATTGTGTACCCTTGTGTGATCCTATGAACGTTGTGACTAAATATTGGTATCAGTTGTGCCAGGAAGAAGTTGAATAGGATTGGTTATAGTTGACTCTCCCTTGTCGGGATGTTTGACTTGTTGTTATAGTCTCCTTGCCGGGAAAGAGTATAATTTGATTGTTCCCTTGCCGGGATTGTATTGTGTATTGTGCTGAAAGCAAAGGGATCGGGTGGTACGCCTACCACAAGTGACATTGGAATGGGATCGGGTGGTACGCCTACCACAAGTGATATTGAATTGGGATCGGGTGGTACGCCTACCGCAAGTGATATTGAAAAGGGATCGGGTGGTACGCCTACCACAAGTGATATTGAAATGGGACCGGGTGGTACGCCTACCACAAGTGATATTGAAATGGGATCGGGTGGTACGCCTACCACAAGTGATATTGAAATGGGATCGGGTGGTACGCCTACCACAAGTGATACTGAATTGAGAGTGGGTGGTACGCGTACCATGAGTGATATTGAAATGGGAGTGGGTGGTACGCCTACCACGAGTGATATTGAAATGGGAGCGGTTGGTACGCCTACCACAAGTGATATTGAAATGGGAGCGGGTGGTACACCTACCACGAGATATTGAGAAATGGGATCGGGCTGCACGCCTGCAACAAGACGAGTTAAATATGAAAGTTGTCTATCTTTTCATTCTTGTTAGAAGTTAAACTGTAGATATACATATCATTATTCCTGATATTTTGTTTCTATCGGTTACCCCTGAAGCATGCTCCCTTCCCCAGTTTAAATTTCTTGCTACTTTTCCGTTGTACTTGTACATATATCTGCACAGGTTTATCTGGAGTCTGGTCCTAGCCTCGTCAGTACCTCGCCGTGGTTAGGCCAGACACTTACCAGCACATGGGGTCGGTTGTGCTGATGCTACACTCTGTGCATTTTTGCACAGGTCCAGGTTTCGAGCAGCAGCAGCATTAGTACGGGAGTAGTCCTTCAGTCCAGAGAGACCCGAGGTAGCCTTGCAGGCGTCCGCGGGCCCGGCGTCTCCCTCAATCTCTCTTTTAGTCTGTTGCCTCTTTGTATTCGAGACAAACAGCTTAAGTTTTCCTTCACACGTTGTATGTAGTGATTCATAGTCGTTCGTGAGTATTGTGACACCAATTTTGGGTAGAGGCTTTCATTGACTGTTCCGCATTTTTGATTCAATTTTATAATTCAGACTTCCACTATTATTTAATTTCGTTATTCTATGTTGTTGCTATAAATTGTTAAAAAGGTCTGTTCATTTATGGAAAAGTAATTAATCTGGCTTGCCTAGCTTTTACGAGTAGGCGTCATCACGACTCCCGAGGGTGGAAAATCCGGGTCGTGACATCTGCGAATCAGAAATTCTGAATAAGGAATTCTGTTAACCTGAGGGAAGGTGTTAGGCACCCCCGGATTCCGTGGTTCTAGCACGGTCGCATAAACTATCATAATTGGCCTATTATCTGATTTTAATACATGTTTTAGCCTATGGTATAATTTTAAATTACTTACCGCTTTTAATTATTTTTAAGGAAAATTTCAACGTCATCTAAAACACGTCTTTGGACCACGCCACATGAAATGCACCCGCAGTCCGTGACAAATTTTATTTGACGTTGTTGAGATTTGGATTTGGGTCACATGAAATGCACACCCGAGTTTACGAAGGTAATTTTTAAAATAGCGCGCCTAAAGCAACTACGCACTTTCAACTTTGCGAGGGCCATGGAAAATTCAACTAAATGGCACGCCTCGATTTCTAAGGATCAAAATTAATTAAGTGACGTCCATGCGTTTTGAGATTTTTAATTGGCACGGCACACCTCAATTCTACTTTAAGAATCTAATTAATTAATTAAGGATGATTTTGAGAAAATTGTAATTAATCTAAACTAAAGACCAAACTTAATTCATTAAACGGATGGACTAACAATAAACGAGATTCGGTTTACTTTAAAGCCCGGGCCTAACGTGAGGCCCAATAACCTAACAGAAATGCAAGGCGGCCAAATTACTAATTTCACAATAGTCCAAGCCAGGCCCAAAAGGGAGCCCAACAGTGAGAATGGACCAGCTTCAGCAAAACTTGGGACTCAAGATCGAGTCCCCTCAAAGCACAAAACATCATGCATTCGAATTCAAAATTACAAATAATATTGTTTCGTTAAAATAACTACTGATTGTCTTTTAGTCAAATACAAAAGCACTTTTAGCATCAATTTATCTTTATGCAGAAGATGCAATCTCACAATAACTCATTCTTGTTATTTAATATTTAATACCACCACGACTTTTAACCAACAGCATACATAACTTCAAAATAACAGAAAAACATCTACTAATCTAGACTCCAAAGGGAGGTTTTATATTCCAGCCTATGTTTGTCATTCTAGTAAGCTCAAACCCGGAAATCAGTACCAAACAAACCAGTGACTTCAGCTGAACTAACACAGATCTAACACGTATAACTTGACTGAAAAATTTCACTGCAAACTCATGTAAACCAAAGGGCTAAAACTCATAATTAATCCAATATTACAAACCAGATTCAAAAATAAAACAGAAATGAGCAAACGTGACAAAATAAATCAAGCTGACTACAGAATTTGATAATTTTTGAGAATGTAGGAAAATAACATTTAATAAACTAATATGTCCTAGATTACAATTATATCCTATTCATGATCAATATACTAATCAGCACCTTTCTAAAGCTAAGTATTACAGCTATACATGAGATTGAAAGAAAAAGAGATAAGATTCAACACAAGTAACATCAGCTTTCATCACACTTCCAGATCTAAACTTCAAATTACACTTAAGTGATATCCATAGTGCTGAAGATACCTGGAAATAAAAGGAAAATAGAAGAAGTGCAGAATCAGCAAGAGAAACGGCAGCAGGAACCAAGTCAGCACCAGTAATGAAACAACAAACCTCACAGCAGCTCAAAACCAACTTTTAAAACCCCAAAACTCAAAACATTTCACCCGAGTGTAGAATCTTTGAAATTTTCAGTAGTTTTGAACTAACCATGATGATCAGAAAAACCAAAAACCAAGCAGAATTTTGGGCAATTTTTCAACAAAGAAAATGCAGGGAAATCAATGTTGTTTCGAGATTTTAGCCGTTTCAAATTTTCAGGACTTTTTTTCTCTAATCTCTCCATTTTTTCTTTAAAATCCCTTCTGACTTGAGCTTGAAGAAAAGGTGCCTTTATAAGAAAGGTTATAGGGCTGCAGAAATAAGCTAAGTTTTGCACCTAAGACCATTTGCAATTTTGGTTTTTGCTCAAGTACCCTCACTTAAAAAATCAAATTTTCAGTTAAGTCCCCAACCCCAGCTTCCACGAAGCTTCCTAATTCAGTTACTGAGATATTCCCTAATCCAAATTCCCAAATTACCCCTTAAGCACCCGGTTATTACCCCTGAAACCAAACGGGCTTGGGTCAAATTGACCCAATTCAAAATGTTATGGGTCTGTAAATCTGGGTTTTGCGCTTCGAATTTTCAAGGTCTGAGTCCAATTGAACTCAGACATACCCAAACAACCCAAACACTTGCAGAGTCCAAAAATTATTAACCCTGAGCCCTCCAAAGAAAAAGCAAAAACAGAAAAACCCAACCATGTACAAAAACTCAAAACCAAAAATAAAATACTAGCTAAACAAGTCTAAGATTGACATGCAAACATGGACAGTTTGAAGAAAAATGGAGAAAACAAGAATCAGAAAAATAAAAGAAGGAACAGAAGAAGATGAAAAAAGAACTAAAAATGAAAATTAAATATATAGAAGAAAAATACCTAAAAATGTCCCGGACAATAAAGAAATGCCAACACCTTCGAACCTTCAAATTTTTCGGCTAAGTTTGACATTAATCGTGTGTTCTTATCAAGAACACACGAATAATGTCGAACTAAACCTAGATCCTCACTGAAATCTCGCATTTGAAGGTTTTTGGGATTTTAGGGCTCGACTTAGATTTAAGATTCGAGGAGCTCGGGTCTGATTCGAGGGCAAAGGATCATGGATTTGGGATGGGGAAGCCACGAGGATTTTGGGGTGTGGATTTGGGGTGGTTTGGAGGTGGCGACGCCGGCCCAAGGCGGTGGAAAATGGGGCGGCAGATTAGGTTTCTTGAGGCGTCTCTGAATATGGTGAATGAGAGAGACGATTAGAGGGGGGGTAAGGGTTCAGACAGTTATATATTAAACAAGACCCCAGTTCCGGACCGTTAGATCAAAAGAGATCAACGGTCCTGATCAAGGCTATTAAAAACGGGGTCGTTTGGATTATGTGGGGATTGGACCGGGTTGGGGCGGATCTGGGCCTGGTTTAAACGGGTTTCAAGGTAACCGTTTGGGCCTGAGGAATTTTGGCCCAAACGCAGGCTCTCTCTTCATTCTTTCTCTTTTTCCTTTTCAAATTTCTTTTTAATTCCTTTTTTTAAGAAAAATAAAAAATAAAAATAAAACCTAAATTAATTCCTAAATCAATTATCCTACCAAATTTAAATAATTAATTCTAAATAATAAATATCACAACTAATTAAATACCAAATAAAAAAAAACTACCAAAATTCAAAACTAAAATTAAAAATGCAAAAATAAGTTATTTTTTGTGATTTTTCCATTTTTATAAAAGAAACTAATTTACTTAATTAATATAACAATGTAAAATTAAATCCTAAATTCAAATTCAATATATTTTTGTATTTTTTATGATTTAAATAAAATTAAACATGCACAGAAAATGCAAACAATTAGGAAAATTCTACAATAATTCCTAGAATAACCAAAAATTAAAGAAAAAAATCTAATTTTGGTAATTTTGTAGGAGTAATTCATGTGAGGCAAAAATCACGTGCTCACAGCTGCCCCTCTTTGCTCGGAGATACGAAGGGTTTTCAGGCAAAGATAAAATGAGCAATTACGAGGGATTTTTGCCCGTTTGAAACTCCATCAGAAGCATTTTTGAAAAGAGTCTGACCGAACCTTGCTTCAAAGGTTGCCTACAAATCCTTGGCTATAAAGGGATCAGGTCAGTATAGTTCTGGAAGTTTTGGTAGTTGGGACTACCGGAAAGTTGTAATTTTGCTACTGCTGCTACTGCTTGCTGAACTCCTTATTACACCAAAATGAAACATATGAGGCTAATCTAGCTAAACCTATCAACTACGAGTCACAAGATTCCTATCTATAAATCTCTTGAAGCTTGATCTTGAGTCTTAGCTGGTTCTTATTGTGGACTCCAATCTGAATCTTGATGCTCATCAGCTGTAGGTGTTAGTTCTTTCTTCAGCTTTGGATCAAGGCGAGACATGCGAAGTTTGTGACTTCAATCGTATCTTGAGCAGTCTGTATCCTTCTCCACTTCAGCGCTTTGAGTTCACTTTTTTTTGTTCTTTTCTTCTTTTCTTTATTTTGGATATTGACTCATTCTTTTGGTCATATCGAATCTTGTGCCTCGATGTCAAACCTGCTCAGACACCAAAAACAAACGAACGAAATTTTTCTGCCCCAGTTTTCACTAGAAAATTTTCGTGAGTTATTTGCAATACAAATCTAAGCTATTTCTTTATTTAAAGCAATAAAAATCGGGATTGCATATCCTTGGGAATAGGGAGTGAAGCCCTAAATTGGGAGGATTGCCAGGTTATGCTGGAAAGCTGACCGGGTTATGCCGGAAAAGAAAAATGGTCCTCGGTTTATGCAGGGAGAAAAGAAAAAAGGTCCTCGGATTATGCCGGGGAGGTCCACGGGTTATGCTTGGAGAAAAGAAGAAGAAAAAAGGTCCCTGGGTTATGCTAGGGAGGTCCACGGGTTATGCCGGGAAAGTCATCGGGTTATACCGGGGAGGTCCACGGTTATGCCGGGAGAAAAGAAAAAAGGTCCCTAGGTTATGCAAGGAGGTCCACGGGTTATGCCGGGAGAAAAGGAAAAAGGTCCTCGGGTTATGCCGGAAAAAAAGAAAAAAGGTCCTTGGGTCATGCCAAGGAGGTCCACGGGTTATGCCGGGAGAAAAGAAAAAAGGTCTCGGGGTTAGCGAGGTAGGTCCATGGGTTATGCCGGGAGAAAAAGAAAAAGGTCCTCGGGTTATGCCGGGGAGGTCCACGGGTTATGCCAGGAGAAAAGAAAAAAGGTCCCTGGGTTATGCCAGGGAGGTCCACGGGTTATGCCGGGAGAAAAGGAAAAAGGTCCTCGGGTTATGCCGGGGAGGTCCACGGGTTATGCCGGGAGAAAAAGAAAAAAAAGGTCCTTGGGTTATGCCAGAGAGGTCCACGGGTTATGCCGGGAGAAAAGAAAAAGGGTCCCTGGGTTATGCCAGGGAGGTCCACGAGTTATGCCGGGAGAAAAGGAAAAAGGTCCTCGAGTTATGCCGGGGAGAAAAAGAAAAAGGTCCTCGGGTTATGTCGGGGAGGTCCACGGGTTATGCCGGGAGAAAAAAAAAAGTCCTCGGGTTATGCCGGGAGAAAAGAAAAAAGACCCTCGGGTTATGCCAGGGAGAAAAGAAAAAGGTCATTGGGTTATGCCAGGGAGGTCCACGGGTTATGCCGGGAGAAAAGAAAAAAGGGTTATGCCAGGGAGAAAAGAAAAAGGTCCTTAGGTTATGCTAGGGAGGTCCACGGGTTATGTCGGAAGAAAAGAAAAAAGGTCCCTGGGTTATGCCAGGGAGGTCCATGGGTTATGCCGGGAGAAAAGGAAAAAGGTCCTCGGGTTATGCCGCGGATAACTAGGGAATGGGGCCCTATGTTGGAAAGGATGCAACTAGAGATTGGAGGCCCTATGCTACCATGATTTTGAATTTTTCTTCCTCTTTTTTTTTTTCATCATTCTTCATTTTTTTTTGAGTTTAAGAAAATGAGTAAAAATGCAGGAAAGAATTTGAAGGAGACTTCCCTTTTGGATTGATTATTGCAGAAGAGCTATTTCTAGCTCTTGCGCATTTTTCTTTTTGGTTACACCTGCTTCTTGCACGGTTGCTTTGGGTTACACCTGTCTCAAATTTTTCAAACAAAGAACAATTCTTAGTTTGAAATGGTGGTTGGTTTTTTGGCCTTGATTGTTTTGATTACTTGATCTCGGCCCAACTTTTTTGGTGAGAACCTATGCTGCTTGCTGGCTTTTCTAAAGATTGATCTCTTTCCTAAACCGAGGGACTCAACTTTTCAATAATTTATTGTGACGGCTCGCCCGTATGGGGCTTTGGTCCTTTCACTTTATTCTGCCTCTAGGGGCTTTTGCCTTGGCTTTCTTTAATTTTCAATAACTTTGGGTTTCATAGCATTGGCCATCATAGCCAGTCGGGGTCGACTTGATGCACTCGCTGAGGCTGGGTACTTTTTTTGGACTTGGCTTTTATTAAGCGGGACCCTGTAAAAGCAATCTTGCCACCTTTTCTTTGTATTAGTTTCGGAAACAGAGTTAGACCGAAAGGGATTCAAGGAAAAGTAACAAAGGACAAGAAAATGAATTTAAATAGAAGTGTCCCTTTCGGGGAGGAAAGAAGGACTTATCTGGGGGTGCATGCTGACTTCAATAGACATGACATGCTTCTTGGACTGGGTGCCCGATCCGCACACACTATCCCAACTTCTCATAAACCACATTGCCACCCGTGTTTCAAAACCGAGAAACCTTGCCAGGACTCTTTCAATACCAATGGTGGTGAGGGGTTTCTTCTTTTCGATCAACGGCGCCCTTTGCGGGTTTTCGCCAATCGACCTCTCTCATTTCTCTTCTTACCATCGGCTTATAGTGCTCTTTTACGAGTTTTCACTAACAAGACTCTCTGATTTTTAATTTCTCTGCTTTACTGTCTACTTATGGTGCCCGTGGGTTTTCACCAATAAGACTCTCTCATTTTATTTCTCTCATCTTTGTTGTATGGGATCCAAACAACTGCGTTCTCTGATCTTGAAAACCTTTTGCCGATTGATCGGAAGGACTTGAACAAGGTTTGGGTAAAAAGAATTGGATTGAATTATAACTTTGGAACCGTTCAGGCGGGATCATCGCCGACCATTATAACATCTGCCCCAGTTTCACTTTTTGGGGAAAACTGGATTTTTATTTTGTTGTGACTGAACCCCAGACAGAGGCTGCCTACGTATCCTTTCGGAATCAAGTCGAACGTAGTTCAGGGAAAACATTTTGTTTTTGTTTTTGTCTTTGTTTTTGATTTCTTTTGTTTTTGTTTTTGATTTCTTTTCTCTCTTTTTTTTCATTTTTTTCATTTTCATTTTTTTTATTACAAACATCTTCAAGTTCCAAAGAGAGTAATGAAAGAAAGGTAACCGGCTCAAAGGGTTTGCAAACGATTGGAGTGTTTAGGGTAGCGAGAATAAAAGTCTTCGTCATCCCAATCAGACAATGCTATTGCTGCAGAAAGATTAGACGTAATACCTTTTGACTGCATCCACATTCACAGCTGTTTCAGGGTCATTCCCTTTAATGTCTTCCAGATACAATGTCCATTTTGGAAACAATTTTCGGATAATGTATGGACCTTTCCAGTTAGGAGCAAATTTTCCTTTTGCTTCCTGATGATGGGGGAGAATACGCCTCAAAACGAGTTGTCCCACTTCAAAATTTCTAGGCCGCACTTTCTTGTTGTACGCACGGGCCATTCTTTGTTGATACAACTGCCCGTGGCAGACTGCGGCCATTCGCTATTCATCGATCAGGGTTAACTGTTCCAAAGGGATTTTGACCCACTCACCGTCTTCAATTTCAGCTTCAACAATAATCCGGAGAGAAGGAATTTCTACTTCCGCGGGTATTACGACTTCAGTTCCATAAACCAATAGGTACGGGGTTGCTCCGACCGATGTGCGCACCGTAGTGCGATACCCCAACAATGCAAAAGGCAACTTTTCATGCCACTGTCTGGAACTTTGAATCATCTTTCTCAAAATCTTTTTGATGTTCTTATTTGCTGCTTCGATGACACCATTGGCTTTAGGACGATAAGGAGTAGAGTTCCGATGCGTTATTTTGAACTGTTCGCATATCTCCCCCATCAAATGACTATTCAAGTTTGCAGCATTATCTGTGATGATAGTTGCAGGGATACCAAAACGGAAGATAAGATTGGAGTGCACGAAATCTACCACAGCTGTCTTGGTGACAGATTTGAGCGTAATTGCTTCAACCCACTTCGTGAAATAGTCGATGGCGACCAGTATGAATCTGTGTCCATTTGAAGCTTTCGGCTCAATCGGCCCAATGACATCCATGCCCTAAGCAATGAATAGCCAAGGTGCTGACATGGGATGCAGTTCTGTAGGCGGTGCATGAATCAAATCACCGTGCACCTGGCATTGATGACATTTCCGGACGAAACTAAAGCAGTCATTTTCCATAGTCATCCAATAATAACCCGCTCGGAGGATTTTCTTTGCCAAACATACCCGTTTATGTGGGGTCCGCACACTCCTATGTGCACTTCGTACATGATTCTCCCGGCCTCTTCAGCGTCAACACATCTTAACAAGTTGAGATCAGGAGTCCTTTTGTACAAGACATCACCGCTCAAGAAGAAACCACTTGCGTGTCATCTAATGGTCCTCTTTTGGTCTCCACCGGCTTTCTCAGGGTATTCCTTAGTTTTCAAAAATCTTTTGATGTCATGATACCATGGCTGAATATTTGGTTCCGCCTCAATCGTATTATAGTAACTGTGCCTTTCCCGGATTTGGATTTCCAAGGGATCAACGTGGGCATTGCCTGGGTATGGCAGCATCGAGGCTAAAGTAGCAAGTGCATCAACTAGTTCATTGTGACAACGAGAGATGTACCTGAACTCTATTGACTCGAAACGTTTGCTGAGATCTTCCACATGTTGCCTGTAGGGAATAAGTTTGACATCTCGAGTCTCCCATTCTCCCTAAGCTTGTCGGGTAATTAGATCTGAGTCCCCCATGATTAACAATTCTTCGACATCTTGGTCAACATGTTCATACCCATAATGTAGGCTTCATACTCGGCAGTGTTGTTTGTGCAGAAAAACCGAAGCCAGGCTGTGGCTGGATAATGCTGACTAGTGGGTGAGATCAAGCTTGCCCTAATTCCAACACCTTTTGCGTTTACCGCTCCATCAAAGAACATTTTCCAAGCATTAGTATCTTCGGATATTGCCTCAACTGAATTTACCTCTTTATCCGGGAAGTAGGTGCTCAAAGGTTGGTATTCATCATCAACCGGGTTTTCAGCCAAATGATCCGCTAAAGCCTGGGCTTTCATCGCCGTGCGGGTGACATAGACTATGTCAAATTCAGTGAGCAGGATCTGCCATTTGCTAACTTTCCCGTGGGCATTGGTTTCTGGAATATGTATTTTAAAGGATCCAACCTGGTTATGAGGTAAGTGGTGTAGGCTTGCAGATAATGCCTCAGCTTCTGAGCGACCCAGGTTAAAGCACAACAAGTTCTTTCCAATAAAGTGTACTTGGCTTCATAACTGGTAAACTTCTTGCTCAGATAGTAAATGGCCTGCTCTTTCTTTCCAGTCACATCATGTTGCCCGAGGACACATCCAAAAGAATTCTCCAAGACTGTCAAATACAGGAACAAAGGCCTCCCAGGTTCAGGTGGGACCAAAACCGACGGATTCGACAAATATTCTTTGATTTTGTCAAAAGCTTCCTGACACTCATCCGTCCATTTGACTGCTACATCTTTCTTTAACAGCTTGAAGATGGGTTCACACGTAGAAGTCAACTGAGCAATGAAACGGCTAATATAGTTCAACCTTCCTAGTAGGCTCATAACCTCTTCCTTGGTTCTTGGAGGAGGCAACTCCCGAATAGACTTTATCTTTGTTGGGTCTAGCTCGATGCCCCTCCGACTGACTACGAATCCCAAGAGTTTGCCTTACGGTACTCCAAACGCACATTTGGCTGGGTTTAACTTCAGATCATATTTACGCAGCCGCTCAAAGAATTTTCTCAAGTCCCGAACATGGTCGTCCTGTGTTTTGGACTTGATGATCACATCGTCTACATACACCTCTATCTCTTGGTGCATCATGTCGTGAAAAATGGCAGTAATGGCCCTCATGTAGGTTGCCCCGGCATTCTTTAGACCAAAAGGCATGACTCTGTAACAGTATGTGCCCCAGGGTGTGGTAAAAACTATCTTTCTGCATCCTCTTCATCCATCAACACCTGGTGATATCCTGCGTAACAATCCACGAAGGACTGTATCTCATGTTTGGCGCAGTTATCAAAAAGGATGTGGATGTTCGGCAACGGGAAATTATCCTTAGGACTTGCTTTGTTCAGATTTCTGTAATCCACACACACTCGGGTTTTCCCGTCTTTCTTTGGCACTGGAACTACATTGGCTAACCATGTGGTGTATCGAACCACTCGGATCACCCCCGCTTTTAACTGTTTTGTGACCTCTTCTTTAATCTTGTCACTGATATCGGTTTTGAACTTTCTTTGCTTTTGTTGGACAGGGGGATGGTTGGGGTAAGTTGGCAACTTGTGAACCACCAAATCGACACTCAGTCTTGGCATGTCGTCATATGACCAAGCAAACACATCTTTAAACTCAAACAAGAGTTGGATCAATGCATCCCGAGTTTTTTCATCTGTGTGAATGCTTATCTTGGTTTCCTTGACTTCTTCAGAACTACCCAAATTAACCTGCTCAGTATCATTTAAGTTCGGCTTAGGTTTGTTCTCAAATTGTTCCAATTCTCGATTTATTTCCCTAAAAGCCTCTTCCTCATCATATTCCGGTTCTTGGTTCATTATTTCACAGTTAGACAGCGTGTTTGAATCTGGGCATGAAGTCCGCAAGCATGTCATGTTATTGAAATCTGCATTTAACAGAACTAAAAAGAGATTAAGAAAAACAACAAGATTAAGAAAAGAGACATTCATGGACAATGAAATATTAATTTCATTTGATTTTTGATTTTTGGTTTTTGATTTTTTTTTTATTTTTAAATTTTTTTCAATTTTTGAAGAGAGAAGGGTTTAGATCAGAAAGTAAGACAATAGAGTAAAACATCCGGATCACACTCTGTGATAATCCGGCTGTAGAAAGGATGGCAAGATTGACTGCCGAGACTCCCGTTTGATAGGGAACTTTCATGCTTGGCAACCGTTTTGTGACTTTTCTTCTGTCTCGGCAATGGCTGCAATGGCCTTCAGTGCCGAATCAAATTTCTTATCTTCACAAGTCATTCCGACTACTTGTAATGACCCGAATTTTCGTTCCAAGAATTAGCATTTCCGTTCAGCGGCATAAGACCTCGAGAAGGTTCGAATATGCATCATGACCCGCATGTGTGGTCGAGTTTGGTTTTCGTAAGATTCGGAGTTAAATTTAAAGAAAAATAAACAAAATCTTATTTTGAAGCTCAAATGGAAAGAGTTGACCGGAGAGTTGACTTTTGAGCAAACGACCCCAAAATAGAATTTTAATGATGTCAATAGCTTCGTATGGTGATTTCGGACTTAGGCGTGTGACCGAATTTGGATTTGGAAGTCCATAAGACAATTCGGCGCATTTTGGCGAAGTTAGAAAGTGGACATGTTCTAATTATATGATTTCATACGTGGAAGAGGCCTATTACCATGATGGATACCAATTGGATATGATAGCAAGTGTAGGAGGCGTACTATAAGATAGATGGGGTCTAAAGAAAGTCCTAAGTCTAAGCCAAGTTGGATAATTTCATAATAGACTAAAGTTGCAAATGAGTACGCACAAGACCTCACTTTGGACGATCACACATAAATATGTATAAGGTTTTATGTGATGAACAACCTATCATTTTTGTATGGTTGAACTCGTATCGGAACGAGTATTCGGATTTCGTAAGTTTTTACGGGATTCATGACGTGGGCCCTACGGGCGATTTTGAGTTAAATTTTGGATTTTTAAAGGAAAATGTAGAAATTCATATGGAATTAATTCCTATAATTTTTATTGACTGAATCGAATTGTTTATGACTAGATTTGAGAATTTCGGGCACGAATTCGCGAGGCAAAGGCTTGTTGGAATTTTGAATTGGTTGCAAAGCGAGGTAAGTCTTTGGTCTAACCTTAGCTTGAGGGATTAGGAGTTGTGTCCTATTTGTTATGTGTTATTTGTTGAGTACGACGTATAGGCATGGTGATGAGTATTTATACGTTGGTGTCAAGCATGCCCGTGAGTCTTATACTTTGATTAATGTGATCCCGGTTTCGTATTGTATATGCTCTATATGATAATTTCTATTCAGGAATATGACTTGTGGAAGTATTATTGTTACTTCAACATTGTAGAGCATTTGCTCAAATTGAGAATTGAGTTGTTGAACGTTATAGAGCATTGGCTCAAGTTGAGAATTGAATTGTTGAACATTGCAGAGCATTGGCTCAAGTTGTGATTGAGTTACCTAATTGCATAATTTACCTCTATTTGCTCCACACAATGTTGTTAGCCTTCCTCTAATTCTTACCTATTACTTGGCCTTATTTGCTTTAATTGAAGCGATTGTTCTTCTTATCGTTTTGTTATCTCTAAATTGTGAATTCCTCTATGACCCCGTGTAAATATGCTAGGTGTCCAAATTATTGTGGTTGTCGGTGTAGTTATCACGTGCCTATTATGTCTTGGTGTTTTGCTAAAGTTATTGCGCTTCTTGGCTTTTCCTGTGATTCTCTTGTTGCCGTGCATTCATACTCTTGGTGTAGAATTTCCTTGTGATTGGGTTTTTGGATAGTTATGAATATTCTTCGTGTTGTTGCTGTCTGTTTATATTTGGGACTACGGGTTAGATTCCCGGGAGATCCCCTTGCACATTTATATTTGGGACTACGGGTTAGATTCCCGGGAGATCCCCCTGCATATTTACATTTGGGACTACGGGTTAGATTCTCGGGAGATCCCCCTGCACATTTATATTTGGGACTACGGGTTAGATTCCCAGGAGATCCCCCTGCACAGTTATATGGAACTACGGGAATGTACCCGCTAGATTCCCCAGTACTGGGTATTTACATTTGGGACTACGGATCGGGATTCCGGTAGATCCCTGCGCATTTATGAGTTGGACTACGGGACTGCACCTGGGAGATCCAATGGATATTTATATTTGGGGACTACAGGACGGTATCCTGGGAGATCCCCGATTGTTATCTATAGGCTGAGTTGTACTCCTTCCATGATTATTTTGTCTCCGTTGTAATTGTTGTTATCAATTCAAGTGTCTTAATGGTTTAGATTCCTTTACGACTGTGATCCCTTGTGTTGGAACCCATAGTGTTTACTATACCTTGCCTTATTTATATATATATTTTAATGCTTCAATTTCAACAATTGTTACATTTTTAACTCAAATGATTTCTAAAAATAACTTCATCTTTTCTTGTTGATTTCCTAATTGAGTTGGAAGCAGTACTCTACTTTATGTTAAGTGAATGAGGCTCCTTGAATATATTCTTAATTGTATTGGGTATGGAAACTATGAACTAAGCAATATGAGAATATTGTTGTGCAATGTGAGACAAAAATATGTGGGCACAAGGTGCCGGGAAAAATATTATGGTTTTATTTAATGGCACGTGAGTTGTCCATGCGATTTTGATATAAATAAGGGCACTAGGTGCCGTGAAAATGTGAAAGTGGGTTGAGACCTATACTATTTATGATTTTGAAATGAAGCATCACAAGGTGACCTTTACTCGAAAGGAAATATATTCGAAATATATTTATTGAAAAGCATATTGACTTAGAGATTAATACTTGAAGGGTTTATAGGCGAAATATTTATATTTGAAGGACTTGATTAATTGATTGCACTTGTATTTATTATGTGTTGAGAAATATTTATGATGTTCTTGTTGCCTGCTATTTATATCACTGGTTGATCATTGTTGACACCATTATTATCTGCTTCCTTTTATTTTGTACGCTATATTGCACAGGTTTATTTGGTACTCTGGTCCTAGCCTCGTCAATACTTCGCCAAGGTTAGGATAGGCACTTACCAGCACATGGGGTCGGTTATGCTGATACTACACTCTGCACACTTTTGTGCAGATCCAGGTATTGTTCGCTAGTAGCTGAGCGGATTCTTGCCGAGGAGACTCAAGGTAGCCCTGTTGCTGCGTTCACAGGCTTCGGAGTCACCCTCTTATTTTATATTCTCACTACTGTACTTATTTCCTTACGGTTGTGTTTGGAAATGGTAGCGAAAAACTCTATAGAGCTTATGACTTGTACTACCGAGTTTTGGGAAGATGTTCATTGTATAAGAATTTTATTTCAGAAGACTTTTAGATGTTATTCTTCATGGTTGTTATTCCGCAATTATTAGGCTTACCTAGTCCTTAAGACTAGGTGCCGTAACGAAACCTAACGGAGGGGAAAGTGGGTCGTGACAAGTTGGTATCAGAGCTCTAGGTTCATAGGTGCTACAAGTCATAAGCCAGTATAGTAGAGTCTCGCGGATCGATACGGAGACGTATGTACTTATCTTCGAGAGGCTACAGAACTAGTAGGAAAAATTTCCACTTCATTCATTCCTTATCGTGCGGCATTTATTCAGCTTGAAGCATATATCTTATGTTCTTTTGCATCCACTCATGTATGGAAGTGCAAAGAGAACTTTAAATTGTGCGCATGGGGGTGCATCAGGTTTTGACATCTGGTTGATAAGTACAATATGAAGAAGTTTTAATTGGTTTCCTAATCATCACAAGTGGGTGTAGATCTAAAAATAGTTGGTCGTACTAGAGACTATGTGTTTCGTATGGGATTTCTATTTAGCGAATGGTATTTACTGGCAAGCCGAGACACTGGAAGAAGTGAGTTTAACTGTCATGAGGATGACAAGTGCCAAGTAAATGGCTTAAGGTGTCTTATGACTGGTGTCGTACGAGCAGTGAAGGTTAGTATTGTGGATCGTCGGGAATGTATCTTATGATTTCGCACCTAGTGAGGGGAGTCCACTATCAATGATCAGATTGTGGGGTCATGTGTTATATTAGTTTTGGCTTGAGCTATATATATGTGGTATTGAAAGGTTTGTCGAAAATTGTATATGATCAAGAGCTGAGATTTGAATGGGATGATGATGGGACTTTTGGTATTCCCGCGTCCTTAATAATTCTACATTTCAGTATCAGCGGGGTCATGGAAACATATTCAGTATACTCGTAGTGCTCGAGTTAATCACAACACTCGCGAGGGGAAAACATCTTTTAATGTACTAGTGGCATGGAATCTCCTGCAATGGTTATTAAATTATCCGGTACAAACTCAGTATGAGCAGTCGAAATACGGATGGGTTGTTATGAAAATGGTGATACTAGGAACATCCTGAGAAATTGTCATGGACTTGGGAGAAATCTGTTCCATCAGAGCACACATGCCACGTACTCCATTACAGTTACTACTCTACTTACACTACCAATTAGGGGTGGAGGAAAAGTGGGTAGATGGCGCCTAAGAGGTGGAGGACCGACCCATTGATATATTTGCTATGGCATAGCTGAGGTCGCTACACTAGATGGAGTCGTTACAAGTACGAACTCGAGTTATCATAAAGGAACAATTTCCTTAACTCGATTCACTAAAAATAGTTGTGATTTGGGTTCTGATGTGATTTCAGGAAAATTAATTTAAATTGCGAATTTTATTCCCTATCGGTGTAATGGTTCTTTATATGTTGTGATTTTATTTAACGAAAATTATTTAGAAGAAGAAAGAAAGGAAATGGAAAATTTCAGTTGGCACAATGTGCATATTACTTGTGTACGGAGTTGAGGACGAGATCCTCGTACTTTTACATGATGTGAAATATTTAAACCGAGCTACAAGCTGCAGTGGATGTTATATAAGGATGGGGTCCTTATGGCGAAAAGTTTGTGTGTTTAAATTTTCCCTTTGTGAAATTAAAATTTGTAATATAGCACTTATAGGGAGACATGCCTATGAGGCTTATTTGAAAATTCTTGTATGAATATCTCTGTGCATAATTTGCCAAATTGTATTGTAATTATTAAGTTTTATCCTACAAGGTGAGTGCCCGGGTGGTGCTAATTGTGAATCGTTAATTTGGGTAAGTAATTATGAGGTCTTCACGCTACGTTTCTAGTAAAGTGAAAGCTTGAAACAAGAATTTGTTAACGTGAAGTTAATTGGCAATTTTGTAATCGATTATGTACAACTATTAAAACTAGGGATGTGGTTAACGTCATACATATGATGTGTTTCATGTCGAAATATCTTTATGATAGTGTCACACTTGTAATGCGGAGATTGATGTTATTAATAAATACATTGTGGTGAGTTGTTGAGTTGTTGATGTGTTGTTAGGAGTTGTTTTGGTGTTACTCTGGCAGGTGGATAGGCCCAATTACAGGGGAGACTCTGCCGAAATTTCTGAAAAATTTGGGAGTTAGAAAAATTTGGGACATTAAGATATGCGAAGGAAAAGATAATTTACGATATGTGTTTGAGAGCGGACTCTACTTATTATTTGAGGATGAATGACCCAAAGTAGTGGAGGATGTAACGACCATTAAGCGCTACTAAAAAGTTGATGCGTGTGTAGCACGAGTTGCTATAGCCAGGTGAGACTAATATCGTATGATGATGTGAAAATCTGACCTTTTGAAAATGTTTGGAGTGTAAGAAATTTGGTCTTAAACTTTACAAATATGGATAAGAGAAATAATCTCAATTGAGGTAGTGTTGTCGGACTTATATCGAATACGGTAGCGTGGAATCAACCGCGAGTATATGGGTGAAAGTAAAATCATCAATTTGGTAACCTCAGACTAATCTTAGTACGTTTGAGGACGAACGTTTGTTTAACAGGTGGAGAATGTAATGACCCGAATTTTCGTTCCAAGAATTAGCATTTTCGTTCAGCTGCTTAAGACCTCGAGAAGGTTCGTAATATGCATCATGACCCGCATGTGTGGTCGAGTTTGGTTTTCGTAAGATTCGGAGTTAAATTTAAAGAAAAAAAATCTTACTTTGAAGCTCAAATGGAAAGAGTTGACCGGAGAGTTGACTTTTAAGCAAACGGCCCCAAAATAGAATTTTAATGATGTCAATAGCTTCGTATGGTGATTTCGGACTTAGGCGTGTGACCGAATTTGGATTTGGAAGTCCATATGACAATTCGGCGCATTTTGGCGAAGTAAGAAAGTTGACATGTTCTAATTATATGATTTCATATGTGGAAGAGGCCTATTACCATGATGGATACCAATTGGATATGATAGCAAGTGTACGAGGCGTACTATAAGATATATGGGGCCTAAAGAGAGTCCTAAGTCTAAGCCAAGTTGGATAATTTCATAAAAGACTAAAGTTGCAAATGAGTACGCACAAGACCTCACTTAGGACGATCATATATAAATATGTATAAGGTTTTATGTGATGAACAACCTATCAAATGAAAGATCTTCAAGTATAGTTCTAACATTTCAAACCGTTCGTCATTTGGACACTCCTACTAGAAGCTGTGTAAATTATCAGAGCACCTTCAATTTCGTTTCTAAACACATTTTTCATTACCACGGCGCCCCACGCGGCGCGGCTGTACAAAAAATGGGTTTTTCTAACCCGACCCCTATTTCATATAACTCGTTTAGGGTTCATATTTTTGGGTATTTTCTGGTGTTTTAGAGAGAGGGGAGAGCGTTTTTAGAGAGAGAAAGAAGCATAAGTGTTTTGGTTCATCAAAATCTTGTCCAAACCTTGAAATCCCTCAAGTTCTTCATCAAGGAGGTAAGAATTTATTTTTCCCCAATTCTTCAATTTCGAAATCTAACTAGAAATGGGTAATTAGTAAGATGATTCATGGATGTTTGAGTATTATTTATACATGCTTGTAACAATAAGGTTATGGGAAGATTGTTGAGTTCAAATAGGTAAAGGTTGGGTTAAAAATGGTAGAAATCTTCAAAACTTTAATTGAGGATTTGAAAGGCAATCCGATGTTGGAATTCGATAATTTTTGTATGGTTGAACTCGTATCGGAACGAGTATTCGTATTTCGTAAGTTTTTCCGGGATTCATGACGTGGGCCCTACGAGCGATTTTGAGTTAAATTTCAGATTTTAAAGGAAAATGTAGAAATTCATATGGAATTAATTCCTATAATTCTTATTGACTGAATCGAATTGTTTATGACTAGATTTAAGAATTTCGGGCACGAATTCGTGAGGCAAAGGCTTGTTGGAATTTTGAATTGGTTGAAAAGCGAGGTAAGTGCTTGGTCTAACCTTAGCTTGAGGGATTAGGAGTTGTGTCCTATTTGTTATATGTTATTTGTTGAGTACGACGTATAGGCATGGTGACGAGTATCTATACGTTGGTGTCAAGCATGCCCGTGAGTCTTATACTTTGATTAATGTGATCCCGTTTTGTATTGTATATGCTCTATATGATAATTTCTATTCAGGAATATGACTTGTGGAAGTATTATTGTTAGTTGAACATTGTAGAGCATTGGCTCAAATTGAGAATTGAGTTGTTGAACGTTAAAGAGCATTGGCTCAAGTTGAGAATTGAATTGTTGAACATTGCAGAGCATTGGCTCAAGTTGTGATTGAGTTACCTAATTGCATAATTTACCTCTATTTGCTCCACACAATGTTGTTAGCCTTCCTCTAATTCTTACCTGTTACTTGGCCTTATTTGCTTTAATTGAAGCGATTGTTCTTCTTATCATTTTATTATCTCTAAATTGTGAATTCCTCTATGACCCCGTGTAAATATGCTTGGTGTCCAAATTGTTGTAGTTCTCGGTGTAGTTATCACGTGCCTGTTATGTCTTGGTGTTTTGCTAAAGTTATTGCGCTTCTTGGCTTTTCCTGTGATTCTCTTGTTGTCGTGCATTCGTACTCTTGGTGCAGAATTTCCTTGTGATTGGGTTGTTGGATGGTTTTGAATATTCTTCGTAGTGTTGCTGTCTGTTTATATTTGGGACTACGGGTTAGATTCCCGGGAGATCCCCTTGCACATTTATATTTCGGACTACAGGTTAGATTCCCGGGAGATCCCCCTACATATATACATTTGGGACTACGGGTTAGATTCCCGGGAGATCCCCCTGCACATTTATATTTGGGACTACGGGTTAGATTCCCGGGAGATCCCCCTGCACAGTTATATGAAACTACGGAAATGCACCCGGTAGATTCCCCCAGTACTGGGTATTTATATTTGGGACTACGGATCTGAATTCCGGTAGATCCCCGCGCATTTATGAATTGGACTACAGGACTGCACCCGGGAGATCCACTGGATATTTATATTTGGGGACTACAGGACGGTATCCTGGGAGATCCTCGGTGGTTATCTCTATGTTGAGTTGTACTCCTTCCATGATTATTTTATCTCCGTTGTAATTGTTGTTATCAATTCAAGTGTCTTAATGGTTTAGATTCCTTTACGGCTGTGATCCTTTGTGTTGGAACCCATAGTGTTTGCAATACCTCGCCTTATATATATATATATATATATATATATATATATATATATATATATATATATATATATATATATATATATATATATATATATATATATATTTCAATGCTTCAATTTCAACAATTGTTACATTTTTAACTCAAATGATTTCTAAAAATAACTTCATCTTTTCTTGTTGATTTCCTAATTGGGTTGGGAGATGTACTCTACTTTATGTTAAGTGAATGAGTCTCCTTGAACATTCTTAATTGTATTGGGTTATGGAACCTATNATTTCCTAATTGAGTTGGAAGCAGTACTCTACTTTATGTTAAGTGAATGAGGCTCCTTGAATATATTCTTAATTGTATTGGGTATGGAAACTATGAACTGAATAATATGAGCATATTGTTGTGCAATGTGAGACAAAAATATGTGGGCACAAGGTGTCAGGGAAAGTATTATGGTTTTATTTAATGGCACGCGAGTTGTCCGTGCGACTGTGATATAAATAAGGGCACTAGGTGCCGTGAAAATGTGAAAGTGGGCTGAGACCTATACTATTTATAATTTTGAAATGAAGCATCACAAGGTGACCTTTACTCGAAAGAAAATATATTTGAAATATATTTATTGAAAAACATATTGACTTAGAGATTATTACTTGAAGGGTTTATAGGCGAAAGATTTATATTTGAAGGACTTGATTAATATATTGCACTTGTATTTATTATGTTTTGAGAAATATTTATGATGTTCTTGTTGCCTGCTATTTATATCACTGGTTGATCATTGTTGACACCATTATTATCTGCTTTCTATTATTTTGTACGCTATATTGCACAGATTTATTTGGTACTCTGGTCCTAGCCTCGCCACTACTTTGCCGAGGTTAGGATAGGCACTTACCAGCACATGGGGTCGGTTGTGCTGATACTACACTCTGCACTCTTTTGTGCAGATCCAGGTATTGTTCGCTAGTAGCTGCGCGAATTCTTGCCGAGGAGACTCAAGGTAGTCCTGTTGCTACGTTCGCAGGCTTCGGAGTCACCCTCTTATTTTATATTCTCACTACTGTACTTATTTCCTCACGGTTGTGTTTTGAAATGGTAGCGAAAAACTCTATAGAGCTTATGACTTGTACTATCGGGTTTTGGGAAGATGTTCATTGTATAAGAATTTTATTTCAGAAGAATTTTAGATGTTATTATTCATGGTTGTTATTCCGCAATTATTAGCTTACCTAGTCCTTAAGACTAGGTGCCATCACGAAACCCAACGGAGGGGAAATTGGGTCGTGACACTACTGGCCCATTGGTGTGAGTAGGCAGAGGATTGTTCATCATGTTAGGAGCCTCTTCGTCCCGAAAAAATAATTCTTCCAGCTTCAATCAAATCTTCAACTACCCTTTCGAGGGTCCAACAGTCCTCTGTATTGTGCCTCATCGCTTGAGAGTGGTATTCACATCTAAGCATCGGCTCGGGCGAGGGGACTCGGGGTTTGGCCGGTTTGGGGCCACTGGCTGCAGGAAAACTCGCCTGACTAGCTTTCGGAACAAACCCAAGTATGATTCACCAATAGGGGTGAACTGATTCCTTTTGAAAGGCTCTCTTGGGCGAGGATTGTACCAGGGAACATTTGATTGGGGATTATATGGAGGGAGCTTGGTAAGGATAGGCATTTCTGGGAGGTAGAGCTCGATTTTGTGTATAATGTTGTAGCCGCGTGCAAGGTTGCACGTTCATCACCGCATACCAACAAAACCAACCACCTAAACTGAACTTGGCTAATTTGCTCACACCAACAAACTTGTTAGTTTTGAGACATTTAACATATAGGAAATTGCATGTTCGGATGCAATGCACCTAACAGTTAAATGCTTCTACCGTGTGTTTGAACGATTGGATGTTTCATCCCGGCCTTAACTAACCCTTTTCACTCTGTATCTCTTTTCTTCGTTTCTGTCTCTCTTTAATCACTCTTGATTTTATTTCATTTTGTTTCTGCCGCTCTTTTATTTTTGGCACTCTCTTTTTTTCTCTTTTTTTTCTTTTTTTTTCTTTTTTTTCCACTCTTTTCTTTCTTTTTTCAGTCAATTTTTCTTTCTCTTTTTTTTTTCAGCTTATTTTTTCACACAATTTATTTTATGGCTATGATCGAATCCGATGGGGATTGCCTACGTATCATGACGCCGCACGAATCAGATTTCGCGTAGTTCGGGAAGATTGGGAATTGAGTAAACTAACTCTTTTTTTTTATAAAACTCAAACCATGGAGCTTTAAGGCAAAAGAAAAACATTTTTTGTTTTTTGTTTTTTTTTTCTTTTCGAATTTTCTAAAAAATGCTTTAAAAGAAATATTTTTTTTAATTTCTGATTTTGATTTTGATTTTATTTTTGAAAGAAAGACTTCTAAAAATTCCTTTTCTTTTGATTGGAACTTTGGTAATTTCAAAAGTAAAAAGAAAATATTTTTTTTGTTTGAATTTTCATTTGTTTTCTCTTTTTCAAAGGAAGAAAGAAAATATTTTTGGATTTTCGATGTAACCTCATAATTTTCGAAAGAGGGACTTTTTTTTTAAGAAAAATATTTTGAATTTCGGAGCTTTTATTTATTTACAAAAGTAGTTCTAAAGAAAAGCAAAAATATTTTTGGACTTTAATTTTTCAAATTTTTTTTATTGACATTTATGAAAGAAAGACATCTAAGGAGTATTTTTTTGGATTTTTGTTTCTGATTTTTCTTTGGATTTTTTGGAAAATTACTTCAAAATGAAGGAAACCCGTATTTTGGATTTTGATCTTTATTGATTTTTCTTTTTTCGAAAGAAAGACATTAGAAAGAAGGAAACCATTTTTTTGAGTTTAAAAATTACTTTTTTTGAATTTTCGAAGGTAAGGTTTTTAAAGATGTCACGCCCCGAACCTGGGCCTGGACGTAACACGGCACTCGGTGCCTAACTACACGTGACCGAGCAAACCAACTGGCTAGCTGAATCAACATGTGATATCATAACATACTGAATGCGGAAGTTAAACTAACACATGCTGATATACTGAAAGTCTGGATGATACAAATCAAAGTGCAGAAATACTAAAACAAAGTCTGAAACATATATGTAGCCGGCATTGCTTAACATGAAAAGCCTGAGACTCTGTCTAACTGTTACTCTAGTCTATGAAGCCTCTAATGAAGTACTGAAAACACTGATTGCCTGTAAATACTGAAAGACCGTAAAGTAACGATAATGCCCCGAAAGAACTGGGGATTACCAAACAGCTGGTACGAGAATCCTAGCGCTCGAATCAATAACCTGTAAATCATTACCTCCATCGTGAGATGCAGGCCCCGGGCAAAAGGGACGTCAGTACATTTGAATTGCACCGATATCTAAAGCAACTGAAAGAAAGAATTATAAACGCTAAAATTGAAATTAAGCCGAAAACTGAGAATTGATAATTGGTACTGATATGATAGCTATTAAAACAGAAACTGAAACAATAGTTGATAACTGATAACTGAAATGATAACTGATGACTGAACTAATAATTGATAAGTGATAACTGATAACTAAAATGATAACTGATAACTAATAACAGACATGATAACTGATGACGGATAAGTGATAACTGAAATGATAACTGATAACTGAACTGATAACTGATAATTGAAATGATAACTGAACTAATAACTAAAAAGATAACTGATAACTGATAACTGAACTGAATAAAGGAAGTAAGGATATGAATACTCCCTCTCCTGAATGGTGAACAACCTGTTTATCTGAATATTAAACTGCAGCCTCAGGCCCAATATATATATATGTGCACAACTGCGGCCTCGGGCCCAAGTATACGTATACATAACTGCGACCTCAGGTCCAAAATGCATAAAGCATAAACTGCGGCCTCAGGCCCAAAGATGCATAAAGCATAAATTGCAGCCTCAGGCCCAAAGACAGGTGTTCAACATTCAGGAACTGAGAAACATATTGAAATACATGATGCTGAAATACTGAATCATACTGAGTTACATGATACGTGAATGCTGAATCACACTGAGTTACATAATACTGAATAGGACTGGACTGAGACATATATTCTTGAACTGATTATGAACACTGAAACATTAACTGTTTATGACATGCTGAGTAAGCTATACTGAGACTCAGGGACATCAAACCCAAGTCTATATTGAATACGAACTGAGCTCACAACGTTTAGAATGAAAGTCATGAATGAGTTATGAAGCTAGAAATAGAAGTTCTGCAACTATTAAAGGAATTAGGCTTAACTATATTTCTGAGGTAATTGGTAACGTCGTAAAAGAAACGTAGTGTAGGGAGAATCATTAAAATTCCCAAACATAGAGATTTAGCTTCACATACCTTAACTTCCTGCTCTTGAGTGTAATACAACATTCGCCAACCCTTTCAACTTTAATCTATATCAATACAAGTCAATGGGATTCCATATTAGCAATAATACACATATTTTAGTCACTTAAGCATTTTCTCAAACATTTGGTGAGATAAAGCTTCATAGTCCTTATTAATGGTGTTTCTACGCCCAACAAGCCATTCTCTTGATCCTAGATAAATTCAAAAATCTCAAATTTATTATAATCAATGTCATTCTTTTTCACCCATAAGATAAACAACACCCTTAACCAATAATCAACAATCAACAAGCCAAACCTATAATTGTTCATGCTTTTCTATCAAACCCATCAACTCATATATCATGAACTTGTAGTCTACAATCATTAATCCAACGCTATAATCAATTAGAGGGTGAAGATATTACCTTCTTGACGTTCAATCTTCTTGAATTCGAGTTCTAGGGTTCCTTCTCTCAACAATGATGTCCCAATCGAATATCTAATGATATGGAGGGTTTACCCATGTTAATAAGATGTTGGGAAATTAAAATTAACTTAGAATCACCATTAGAACTTACCTTGGGTGGTGGAAGGACCCTTACGGAGTTAGGTTTTTGAGAGTTCTCCTTTCTAGAGCAAGCTTTTGTGTTTTGGGGATGTGGGCGACAAAATATAGCTTTAAAACGACCCCCCGCGGGCGCGCTCGCGCACCTGGAGACGTGCCCGCTCTATTGACCGCGCTAAACGGCAGTAACACTGCCTCAAAATTAGCGCGGTCGCGCTATGGGCGCGCTACCGGGCGCGCATATCGCATACTGTTCTATAAAACGCGCATAACTTTTTCACAGAGATCCGATCGGGCTCAATAATATATCGTCGGAAAGATATTTTAATGGCCTACAACTTTTATGCTTTGCGTGTTCCCAAATTCCTTACACATTTTCATTAAAACCTTCTGGAAGATAGACCTTCTGCAAACTTAGTTGATTTTGTCAAATCTTATGCACCTCACTTTCCATCTTGATTTTGAAACAACTATTTTACCCATAATCATCCCGATAGAACTTCATATATCCAAAATATAACCTTACTACTCTTTTAACTCATTCATACCTAAGCCGAATTTACGGGGAGTTACATTATCTCCCCCTTGGGAACATTTGTCCTCAAATGATTGTCCTGACTGTAACTTCTGCTAACTCCGGACCTTATACGGGTCTGGTGGAAACATGAACTTTCATTAACACTTGTATACTAAACTGAACGAATACATGATTACTGAACTGTCGCGATACTGAACTGAATGACTACTGCATTGACTGAATATTGGTTTGCCATGGATACGTGAATACTGAACTAACATGGATATATGAATATTGAACTGGCACGAATATTTGAGTAGTCTAAGTACTAAGATGGCATGAATGCCTAAGTATTGGACTAACATGAGTAACTGAGTATTGAGCTGACATGAGTATCTGAGTACTGAACTGACATGAGTATCCGAGTACTGAACTCTGAGTACTGAACTGACATGAGTATCTGAGTACTGGAAACTTGAATATTATAACATGAAACATGAAATACTAGTTGTACCACCACTAATTATGGTGGCAACTCCAACTCATAAGCTAATTGACCGATCTTTTGTAGGATTCTATATGGTCCAATATAGTATAGACTGTGCTTCCCCTTCTTCCCAAATCTCATAACGCATTTTATAGGCGAAACTTTCAGAAACACCCTATCATCAACTTGAAACTCTAGGTCTCCATGCTGCATGCTTGAATAGGACTTTTGGCGGCTCTAAGCCGTCTTCAAACACTCTTGAATCAACTTAACTTTCTCTATAGTCTGATAGACCAAATTTGGTCCCAACAACTCCTCTTCACCAACTTTGAACCAACCAATTGGCAATCTACACCTTCGCCCATACAGAGTCTCTCACATTGCTATCTTGATACTAGAATGGTAGGTTATTATTAGCAAGGTCAATGAGAGGTATGTGATCATCCCAATTACTTTTAATATCAAGGACATATCCTCAACTGTTTGAACAATGCGCTATGCCTGGCCATCTTTCTGAGGATGAAAAACTTGTGCCTAATCATTTCTGAAAGAACTTCTAAAGTTCATATTTTTTAAACTGAGCACCACAGTTTGAAATGACGGACAACGGAGTCCCATGTAATCAGACGATTTCCTAAATGTACAACTTGGTATAATACTGAATCTATAGTTTTTTTTCGGGCAAGAAGTGTACTAACTTGGTAAGTCATTTTACAATCAACCAATCAAATCATGCTTTTAAAATGAGCAAGATAATCCTGTTATAAATTTCATATTTACCATCTTCACTCAAAATATGTGTGTGTTCTGAGATAACACTTGATTTTCTGCTACTCGACTTTCACTTGCTGACAATTCAAACACTTGTCCACAAAGTATGCAACTCTCTTTTCATGTCGTTCCACCACTAAATCTCCTTGGTCATGATGCATATTTGGGGAACGTGGATGGAAAGAATACCAGGAATTATAGGCTTCTAACATGATCTTCCCTTTTTAAGTCCATCTATGTCTGGAACACACAATCTGAATTGGTACCTCAAAGTACCATCATCTCCCCCTTATTCAAAAGCCATAGTTTTACACTTGCGGATCCTTCTCTTTTTGTTGGGACCCAAATAACTTTCCCTATTTTCTGCAATTCTTTGCACTCTACGTCAATAACGACTCATCTTCCAACTTACTTCTGAGCTAGCAAAGAACTAAGTTGTTCACATAACGGGAAGGTAATGTATTCACAACTATCATACACAATCTTAATAATTTAACTCTACTCACACTATCAATCTTGGAGAAATCACATTTCGATAATTGCTAAAGGCTATTCTTCTGTAGTTGGCTCTCTTACTGCCTAGTTGATTTTTTTCCACTATCGCTGTACTTCAGGTTTAACTTAAACTCTTTGGGTTCTAAAACGTGTTTGGTATTTCAAGGTGTCATCCACTCACTAGAGTTATCCTGGCTAAGTAAATCAAATTGTACCTCTACTAGCTCTGCTGAAATTGCTAATTTGTTGTATCTACTTAAAACTTACTTAATATCCTTTTACTAACCACCTGCTAGCATCATATTTTCTTCTCCTGCTTTGAATAACTCAAGTGAAGCATAAGGTTACTCCTAACTTCCCTCATCATCTGACCATATTCTTTTGCCGCACACTATCATTCTTTTTGAACTATGTACATGGATCACACTAAGGGAAATTTCATCTGTCTTAAATAAAATTAGAATATCTAACCCAAACTTTCTATATAATACAAAATCATATCATACTATGAACATCCTCGGTAATCACGTAGTCACATAACCTAAGGGGGAACTGACATATCTTTTATCTTACATCAATAGCTGCTTCTTATAGTAGCTTACTAACGTGGTACTTCTAGTTCTGATTTGAATAAATCTAAACAACTTAAAATCATTCCCTGAAATTCAATATTGGCTGCTCTTGGTTCTCATTGCATACACCATATCTTCTAGCCATTTGCATGATTTGTATGAAATCACATCTTTGGTAATCACAAACGTTTCTAACTCCTAGGTATTTTACCCTTAGTCTCTTTTCTGTCCAAAACTATAGTGACCAATGTTAGGGTCTGACATCTAAATTATCATCATCCAACTTGTGGCTCCATTTTCAAGAATTAGATAAAGTTGTTCTAGGAGGTAAAACACATACAAATACACTACAATGCACAAACTTATCCTTCAAAGTTACCATCATCTGATAATTCACTTCATATGCCATCCGGTGAGTCTTGGTCTTAATCCGGACCTAAAACATGCGAAGATTTCGCTATGATCACTATTACTTACATTTTCTTTTAGCACCCATAGGCATCATTGTATACTCACCAGTCACCAGAATTTTGATACACTGAAAATTGGAGATCTAGTAACTGAATAACTGATAACTGGCATCGTGAATAACCATAAACTTGCTAACTGAATGATTGTGTAACTGGTAACTGAGGTAAACTGATAACCATAGGACATCATAACTGCTTTTGTACTTTCTGATAAGGTTATGCTTTAATCTGTACTACTATCAATTGCATCTCACTTTTAATGTCCTCTCAAGTCTCATATTTACCAACCTGTACTCCATAATTATACCCCAATGGGCAATTATCCTCTCTAGGACCTTAGGTTTCTCCTGCGCGTCGCTTGGGCATCCAATACATTTGGAATTCGATAGGAAGAGAAGGTTAACTATTGCTCTAAGCTTCATGGCACGATCTAGAGTAGAAAGAAATGAGATAATCCTGGATGTCTTGGTAGTTAACCGTTTATATGAGTGGTCGGCACACACATATAAAGGAAACTCCACTGGACACGCCTTCATAGACTCCCTAGGACTCTTGAACCTAGTGCTCTGATACCAAGCTTTGTCACACCCCGAACCTGGGCCTGGACGTAACACGGCACTCGGTGCCTGAATACACGTGACCGTGCGAACCAACTAGCTAGCTGAATCAACATGTGATATCATAACATATTGAATGCAGAAGTTAAACTAACACATGCTGATATACTGAAAGTCTGGATGATACAAATCAAAGTGCGGAAATACTAAAACAAAGTATGAAACATATATGTAGCCGACATTGCTTAACATGAAAAGCCTGAGACTCTGTCTAACTGTTACTCTAGTCTATGAAGCCTCTAATGAAGTACTGAAAACACTGATTGCCTATAAATACTGAAAGACCGTAAAGTAATGATAATGCCCCGAAAGAACTGGGGATCACCAAACAGCTGGTATGAGAATCCTAGCGCTCTGAATCATCAACCTGTAAATCATTACCTGCATCGTGAGATGCAGGCCCCGAGCAAAAGGGACATCAGTACATTTGAATTGCACCGATATGTAAAGCAACTGAAAGAAAGAATTATAAACGCTGAAACTGAAATTAAGCTGATAATTGAGAATTGATAATTGGTACTGAAATGATAGCTATTAAAACAGAAACTAAAACGATAGCTGATAACTGATAACTGAAATGATAACTGATGACTGAACTATAACTGATAAGTGATAACTGATAACTGAACTGATAACTGATAACTGAACTGTTAACTAATAACTGAAATGATAACTGATAACAGAACTGATAATTGATAATTGAAATGATAACTGAACTAATAATTGAAAAGATAACTGATAACTGATAACTGAACTCAATAAAGGAAGTAAGGATATGAATACTCCCTCTCCTGAATGGTGAACAACTTGTTTATCTGAATATTAAACTGCGGCCTCAGGCCCAATATATATATGTGCACAACTGCGGCCTCGGGCCCAAGTATACGTATACATAACTGCGACCTCAGGTCCAAATGCATAAAGCATAAACTGCGGCCTCAGGCCCACAGATGCATAAAGCATAAACTGGGGCATCAGGCCCAAAGATGCATAAAGCATAAACTGCGGCCTCAAGCCCACAGACAGGTGTTCAACATTCAGGAACCGAGAATCATACTGAAATACATGATGCTGAAATACTGAATCATACTTAGTTACATGATACTTGAATGCTGAATCACACTGAGTTACATAATACTGAATAGGACTGGATTGAGACATATATTCTTGAACTGATTATGAACACTAAAACTTTAACTGTTTATGACATGCTGAGTAAGCTATACCGAGACTCAGGGACATCAAACCCAAGTCAATATTGAATACGAACTGAGCTCACAACGTTCAGAATGAAAGTCATCAACGAGTTATGAAGCTAGAGAATAGAAGTTCTGCAACTATTCAAGGAATTAGGCTTAACTATATTTCTGAGGCAATTGGTAACGTCGTAAAAGAAACGTTGTGTATGGAGAATCAATAAAATTCTCAAACATAGAGAGTTAGCCTCACATACCTTAACTTCATGCTCTTGAGCGAAATACAACATTCGCCAACCCTTTCAACTTTAATCTATATCAATATAAGTCAATGGGATTCCATATTAGCAATAATACTCATATTTTAGTCACTTAAGCATTTTCTCAAACACTTGGTGACATAAAGCTTCATAGTCCTTATTAATGATGTTTCTACGCCCAACAAGCCATTCTCTTGATCCTAGATAAATTCAAAAATCTCAAATTTATTAGAATCAATGTCATTCTTCTTCACGCATAAGATAAACAACACCCTTAACCAATAATCAACAAGCTAAACCTATAATTGTTCAGGTTTTTCTATCAAACCCATCAACTCATATATCATGAACTTGTAGTCTACAATCATTAATCCAACGCTATAATCAATTAGAGGGTGAAGATATTACCTTCTTGACGTTCAATCTTCTTGAATTCGAGTTCTAGGGTTCCTTCTCTCAACAATGATGTCCCAATCGAATATCTAATGATATGGAGGGTTTACCCATGTTAATATGATGTTGAGAAATTAAAATTAACTTAGAATTACCATTAGAACTTACCTTGGGTGGTGGAAGGACCCTTAAGGAGTTAGGTTTTTGAGAGTTCTCCTTTGTAGAGGAAGTTTTTGTGTTTTGGGGATGTGGGGGACAAAATATAGCTTTAACACGACCCCCCACGAGCGCGCTCGCGCACCTGGAGACCTGCCCGCGCTAAACGGCAGTAACACTGCCTCAAAATTAGTGCGGTCGCGCTATGGGCGTGCTACCGGGCGCGCATATTGCATACTGTTCTGTAAAATGCGCATAACTTTTTTCACAGAGATCCATTTGGGCTCCATAATATATCGTTGGAAAGCTATTTCAAAGGCCTACAACTTTTATGTTTGGCGTTTTCCTAAATTCCTTACACATTTTCAATAAAACTTGCTGGAAGACAGACCTTCTGCAAACATAGTTGATTTTGTCAAATCTTATGCACCTCACTTTCCATCTTGATTTTGAAACAACTATTTTACCCATAATCATCCCGACAGAACTTCATATATCCAAAATATAACCTTACTACGCCTTTAACTCATTCATACTTAAGCCGAATTTACGGGGTGTTACAAAAGAAGGAACTAAAGAAAAATATTTTTGGATTTTTTGAAAATTGGGGTCGGAACCGATGAGGTTTGCCTACGTATTTCACATCCGGTGAGAATCAGACCCGCGTAGTTCGGTCAGCTTTGACGGAACACGGAAAACATGGCACTTGAAAATTTTGGCTCATTTTGAAATGACTTTTCTTTTTTTTTTTTAGAATTTCGGCAGAGTTTTAGAATTTTCTAAATATCTACCTCTCACTTTTTTTTTGATTTTCTTTTTTCTTTTTTTTTCTTTTTTGATTTTCTTCCTCTATTCTAGAAGCTGGTCAACATGCAAGCCGAAACAAACAGATGCGCAGGTAGCATTTAAGATGCATCAAGATGGTCTTTTTAATTTGGGTACACCTGTCCTAGACAGACCCAACCCCTGTATTGAGTCTCCAAAGTCAAATGCACGTGATGCAAACAAACGCTCCTTCTAGGGATCCGGCATGAGGCTTTGTTATAGTAGGTTTAAAACCTGGGGTATTGTTCTAGACCTGGCTTACCCGAGCGGACAACTCGAGCCGGGGGGGGGGGGGGGAGCGTACCGGGAATACAGAAGCTTCACCGGCTTTGCAACTTGTCCGAACCTCGTTCTAAAATTGGGATAAGACTAACAGAAAAGAAGTTACACGAAGTGCACACTTCCCAGATGATTTAGAAGACTCAGATAGAAGAGGGTTTCGTAGCAATTTATATACAATTCAAACAATATCAAAGCGGTAAAAGCAGCATTTAGCACATTAGGCTCAACATGTAAAAATCAGATAAAACAAGCCAACTCTAACAGTTATTCTAAGCTCGAATTCTTAAACCCTGAACCGAAGTTCTGGGTTTGGTTCCCCAGCGGAGTCGCCAAAGCTGTCACACCTCCTTTTTACACACCCGAAGGTATATATAAGGGAGTTTTTCCACTTTAAGTGACATTATTCGAAATGGGATTATTTATCAGAGTCGCCACTTGGGATAGTTTTTTTTCTGGTGCCCCAAGTCACCGGTTTATTTTAAAATCCCAAATCGAGGAAAATTCGACTTTCCTTTTGAAGTCTGCGAACCAGAAATTCTGAATAAGGAATTCTGTTAACCCGAGGGAAGGTGTTAGGCACCCCCGGATTCCGTGGTTCTAGCACGGTCGCTTAAACTATCATAATTGGCCTATTATCTGATTTTAATACATGTTTTAGCCTACGGTATAATTTTAAATTATTTACCGCTTTGAATTATTTTAAGGAAAATTTCAATGTCCTCTAAAACACGTCTTTGGACCATGCCACATGAAATGCACCCGCAGTCCGCGATATATTTTATTTAACATTGTTGAGATTTAGATTTGGGTCACATGAAATACACACCCGAGTTTAGGAAGGTAATTTTTAAAATAGCGCGCCTAAAGCAACTACGTACTTTCAACTTTGCGAGGGCCATGGAAAATTCAACTAAATGGCACACCTCGATTTCTAAGGATCAAAACTAATTAAATGAGGGCCATGCGTTTTGAAATTTTTAACTGGCACGGCACACCTCAATTCTACTTTAAGAATCTAATTAATTAATTAAGGACGATTTTGAGGAAATTGTAATTACTCTAAACTATAGCCAAAACTTAATTCATTAAACGGATGGATTAACAATAAACGAGATTCGGTTTACTTTAAATCCTGGGCCTAACGTGAGGCCCAATAACCTAACAGAAATGCAAGGCTGCCAAATTACTAATTTCACAATAGTCCAAGCCAGGCCCAAAAGGGAGCCCAACCTTCAGAATGGACCAGCTTCAGTAAAACTTGGGACTCAAGATCGAGTCCCCTCAAAGCACAAAACATCATTCATTCGAATTCAAAATTACAAATCATATTGTTTCGTTAAAACAACTACTGATTGTCTTTTAAACAAATACCAAATTACTTTTAGCATCAATTTATCTTTATGCAGAAGATACAATCTCACAATAACTCATTCTTGTTATCTAACATTTAATACCACCACGACTTTTAACCAACATCATACATAACTTCAAAATAACAGAAAACATCTACTAATCCAGACTCCAAAGGGAGGTTTTATATTCCATCCTATGTTTGTCATTTTAGTAAGCTCAAAATCGAAAATCAATACCAAACAAACCACTGACTTCAGCTGAACTAGCACAGATCTAACACGTATAACTTGACTGAAAAATTTCACTGCAAACTCATGTAAACCAAATGGATAAAACTCATAATTTATCAAATATTACAAACCAGATTAAAAAATAAAACAAAAATGAGCAAACATGACAAAAGAAATCAAGCTGACTACAGAATTTGATGATTTTTGAGAATGTAGGAAAACAACATTTAATAAACTAATATGTCCTAGATTTCAATTATATCCTATTCATGATCAATATACTAATCAGCACCTTTCTAAGGCTAAGTATCACAGCTATACATGAGATTGAAAGAAAAAGAGATGAGATTCAACACAAGTAACATCAGCTTTCATCACACATCTAGATCTAAACTTCAAATTACACTTAAGTGATATCCATAGTGCTGAAGATACCTGGAAATAAAAGGAAAACAGAAGAAGTGCAGAATCATCAAGAGAAACAACAGCAGGAACCAAGTCGGCACCAGCAATGAAACAGTAAACCTCATAGCAGCTCAAAACCAACTTTTAAAACCCCCAATACTCAAAACATTTCACCCAGGAGCAGAATCTTTGAAATTTTCAGTAGTTTTGAACTAACCATGATGATCAGAAAAACAAAAAACCAAGCAGAATTTTGGGCAATTTTTCAACAAAGAAAATGCAAGGAAATCAGTGTTGTTTCAGAGATTTTAGCTAATATCTCCATTTTTTCTTTAAAATCCCTTCTGACTTGAGCTTGAAGAAAAGGTGCCTTTATAGGCAAGGTTTTAGGGCTGCAGAAATAAGCTAAGTTTTGCACCTAAGACCATTTGCAATTTTGGTTTTTGCTCAAGTACCCTCACTTAAAAAAATCAAATTTCCAGTTAAGTCCCCAACCCCAGCTTCCAGGAAGATTCCTAATTCAGTTACTGAGATATTCCCTAATCCAAATTCCCAAATTACCCCTTAAGCACCCTGTTATTACCCCTGAAACCAAACGGGCATGGGTCAAATCGACTCAATTCAAAATGTTATGGGTCTGTAAATCCGGGTCTTGAGCTTCGAATTTTCATGGTTTGAGTCTAATTGAACTCAAACAAACCCAAACAAACCAAACACTTGCAGAGTCCAAAAATTATTAACTCTGAGCCCTCCAAAGAAAAAGCAAAAACAGAAAAACCCAACCATGTACAAAAACTCGAAACCAGAAATAAAATACTAGCTAAACAAGTCTAAGATTAACATGCAAACATGGACGGTTTGAAGAAAAATGGAAGAAAAATGGAGAAAAGAAGAATCAGAAAAATAAAAGAAGGAACAGAAGAAGATGAGAAGAGAACTAAAAATGAAAATTAAATATATAAAAGAAAAATACCTAAAAATGTCCCGGACAATAAAGAAATGCCAACACCTTCAAACCTTCAAATTTTCCGGCTAAGTTTGACATTAATCGTGTGTTCTTATCAAGAACACACGAATAAAGTCGAACTAAACCTAAATCCTCACTGAAATCTCACATTTGAAGGTTTTTGGGATTTTAGGGCTCGACTTAGATTTAAGATTCGAGGAGCTCAGGTCTGATTCGAGGGCAAAGGATCATGGATTTGGGATGGGGAAGCCACGAGGGTTTTGGGGTGTGGATTTGGGGTGGTTTGGAGGCGGCACCGCCGGCCCAAGGCGGTGGAAAATGGGGCGGCGGATCAGGGTTCTTGAGGCGTCTCTGAATATGGTGAATGAGAGAGACGATTGGGGGGGGGGGTAAGGGTTCGGACAATTATATATTAAACAAGACCCCAGTTCCGGACCGTTAGATCAAAAAAGATCAACGGTCCTGATCAAGGCTATTAAAAACGGGGTCGTTTGGATTATGTGGGGATTGGACCGGGTTGGGGCGGATCTGGGCCTGGTTTAAACGGGTTTCAAGGTAACCATTTGGGCCTGAGGAATTTTGTCCCAAACGCAGGGTCTATCTTCATTCTTTCTCTTTTTCCTTTTCAAATTTCTTTTTAATTCCTTTTTCTTTTTCTTTTTTTTAAAGAAAAACAAAAAATAAAAATAAAACCTAAATTAATTCCTAAATTAAATTATCCTACCAAATTTAAATAATTAATTCTAAATAATAAATATCACAACTAATTAAATACCAAATTTAAAGAAAAACTACCAAAATTCAAAACTAAAATTAAAGATGCAAAAATAAGTTATTTTTGTGATTTTTCCATTTTTATAAAACAAACTAATTTACTTATTTAATCTAACAATGTAAACTTAAATCCTAAATGCAAATGCAATATATTTTTGTATTTTTTATGATTTAAATAAAGTTAAACATGCACACAAAATGCAAACAAACAGGAAAATTCTACAATAGTTCCTAGAATAACCAAAAATTAAAGAAAAAATCTAATTTTGGGAATTCTGTAGGAGTAATTCGTGTGAGGCAAAAATCACGTGCTCACACCTGGATCTGCACACAAGGTGCAGGGAGTAACGTGAGTACGCAAACTCAGTAAGTAACAATTATAAATAAAGGTTGAGTGCAGTGACGAGCATTTAAAATCATGTACATATCATAACATAAAAACCTCAGTGGGAATAACAAGATCAAATCAGTAATTAAATTTTGAACATCCAATAAAACTCCAGTTTCAATGGATGTCGTTAAAACATTTGTTCAACATTTTTAATAAAGGCTCAGTATAAAGAAGAGTGAAAATAATATTTTCATAAAACAAGCCCCTCAGGCAAGGTATTACTCATATATATAACCCTTCGGGCAAGTCTCTCAGTCACTCGTGACTCAACTCCCATCAATCAGCACTCACACTCAATAAATATCTTATAATAACCGCTGCGACGTGCAGCCCGATCTATACATATATAGTCGACTGCGCTCACTGGGGGTGTGCAGACTCAAGAAGGCTCGACAGCCCAAACGCTATATCGCTGCAGCGTGCAGCCCAATCCAGTATATCGTTGTGGCATGCAACTTGATCCATATATATATATATATATATATAATATATATATTATATATATATATATATATATATATATATATAAAACGTTGCGGCGTGCAGCCCGATCCATAACTATCCTCGCAATCCGATCCTCGGCCTCACTCACTCATCAGCCTCACAAGCCACTCGGGCATCTTAGTGCAAACTCAGGGAACTCAGCCCAAAACACTTTCATGAATATTAAAATAGAGTGATGAACAAAATTAAACAGTAAACATGTATAAACCATGACTGAGGATAAAGCTTTCTATCAAAACAATATGAGGATAATAGTAAAATACCCCTGAGGGTCCAAACAGTACAGCACAAGGCCCCAAACATGGCAGTCAGCCCAAGTTAACAGAATTATTTCTAAAACACATAGATATCATATAGAGTTTATCAAAATATGCAACTCTAAAGTTGCCACGGGACATACCAAGTCACAATCCTTACGGATGCACGCCCACACGCCCGTCACCTAGCATGTGCGTCACCTCATTTATCAAAATAGTACGAAATTTCGGGGTTTCATACCCTCATGTATAGATATACAATCGTTACTTACCTCAAATCGGACGAAGATCTATTCCGCAATGCCCTTGACTCTCGACTCGGCCTCAAATCACCCCAAATTTATCCAAAATCAGAATCATATCATCAATACATGCCAAAGGAACAAAGCCCACGTGAAAATTATCAAATTAAATCAAAATTCCAGAAATTGGCCAAACCTAGACCCACGTCTCATAATTCGATAAAAATCACGTCACTAGAATCCTTGTCCTCTCACGACTCTATACATACCAAAATCATCAAAATCGAACCTCAAATGGCCCCTCAAATCCCCAATTTAAACTCTCCAATTTCAAGCCCTAATCTCCCAATTTCAAGCCCTAATCTCCCAATTTCTTCCCTAATTATCCCACTAAAACCATGATTAAACAATGGAATAATCACCATAAACACAAGATACAAGGCCCAAGTAGCTTACCTCACTGAAAACAGTTGATTTGCCCCTTGAAATCACAGCTCCCAAGCTCCAACTCGTTCAAAAATGGTGAAGAAATGGCAGAAATTCGCGAAGATGGCCCTTTATAATTTATGCCCAGCGATTTCGCACCTGCAGCCAATAATTCGCTTCTGCGGACCGCTTCTGCGGTCAAGTCAACCGCATCTGCGGTTTTCACTTAAATTCCCAGGACTGCATCTGCGCCCAGGCACCGTACTTGCAGTCCCGCAGATGCGCCCAACGCACCGCACCTGCGGTTCTTCTCCTAATGGCCAAATCTCGCTTCTGCGGTCTACATATTGCATCTGCGACCTCGCACCTGCGGTACCCAATCCAGAGGTGCGGATATGACAGAAGCAGCAAAATCTGTTGCATTAACTCAACGCCAAACCCTTCCGTCAACCACCCGAATCCATCGCGAGGCCCTCGGGACCTCAACCAAACATACCAACAAGTCACATATCACCATTCAAACTTATTCCAACTTTCGGAACACTCAAAACAACATCAAAACACCAAATCATCCTCGGATTCAAGCCTAAGGATTTCCAAACTTCCGAATTCCGCAAACGATCCAAAAACCTATCAAACCTCATCCGAATGACCTGAAATTTTGCAGATACCTCACAAATGATACAACGGACCGACTCAAGTTTCCAAAATTCCATTCCGAACCCAATATCAAGATTTCCACTGCCGACCGGAAAATTCCAAATTTCCAATTTTGCCAATTCAAGCCTGAATCTACCACGGACCTCCAAATTACATTCCGAACACGCTCTTAAGTCCAAAATCACCTAGCAAAGCTATCCGAACCATCAGCATTCACATCCAATACCTTCTACCCATAAGTCAACATGCGGTTGACTTTTTCCAACTTAAGCTCCTAAATTAGAGACTAAGTGTCTCGTTTCACTCTAAGACCATTATAACCACAAAACAACCAACACGATATGATGAAATACATCTGAACAACACATAAGGAAGCAGAAATGGGGAAAATGGTGTTGTAAGTAATGAAACGACCGGTCGGGTCATTACATCCTCCTCCTCTTAAACAAACGTTCATCCTCGAACGAGTCAAGAAACATACCTGAAGCCTCAAACAAGTATGGATATCTGCTCCGCATCTCTGGCTCGGTCTCCCAAGTAGCCTCCTCCATGGGTCGACCTCTCCACTACACTTTCACTGAAGCTATATCCTTTCACCTCAACTTTCGGATCTGCCGCTCCAAAATAGCACTGGCTCCACATCAGAGGTCAAATAACCGTCTAACTGAACCGTGCTAAAATCCAAAACATGAGATGGATCGCCAATATACTTTCGGACATAGAAACATGAAATACCAGATGCACACTCGACAAGCTAGGTGGCAAAGCTAGCTCATAAGCCACCTCCCCAATCCTCCGAAGCACCTCAAAAGGCCCAACGAACCAAGGACTAAATTTACCTTTCTTCACAAATCTCATAACACCCTTCATGGGTGAAACCTTCAGTAAGACCTTCTCCCTAACCATGTATGACATATCACGAACCTTCCTGTCAGCATAACTCTTTTGTCTCGACTGTGTTGCACGAAGCTGCTCCTAAATCACTTTCACCTTGTCCAAAGCATCCTGCACCAAGTCTGTGCCCAAAAGCCTAGCCTTGCCCGGCTCAAACCAACCTACTGGAGATCTACACCGTCTCCCATATAAAGCCTCATATGGAGCCATCTGAATACTCGACTAATAACTATTGTTATATGCAAACTCCGCGAGTGGTAGAAACTGATCCCATGAACCTCCAAAATCAATGACACAAACACACAACATGTCCTCTAGTATTTGAATAGTGCGCTCGGACTGCCCGTCCGTCTAAGGGTGAAAAGTTTTGCTCATCTCAACCTAAGTACCCAACTCTCGCTGCACAGCCCTCCAAAACTACGATGTGAACTGAGTACCTCTATCTGAAATGATGGAAACTGGGATACCATGCAGGGAAACAATCTCTCGGATATAAATCTCAGCTAACTGCTCTGTAGAGTAGGTAGTACACACAGGAATGAAGTGCACGGACTTAGTCAGCCGATCCAAAATCACCCAAATAGCATCGAACTTCTTCAATGTCCGTGGGAGTCCAACTACAGAATCCATGCTGATCCGCTCCCACTTCCACTCTGGAATATCCATCTGCTGAAGCAAGCCACCCGGCCTCTGATGCTCGTATTTCACTTGTTGACAATTGAGGCACCGAGCTATAAATCCCACTATATCTTTCTTCATTCTCCTACACTAGTAGTGTTGTCTCAAATCCAGGTACAACTTTGCGGCACCCGGATGGATGAATACCACGAGCTATGGGCCTCCTCCAGAATTAACTCCCGAACCCATCTATATTGGGCATACATATCCGGCCCTGCGTCCTCAATACCCCATCATCACCAATAGTCACATCCCTGGCATCGTCGTGCTGAACTCTGTCCTTGAGGACAAGCAAATGAGGATCATCATATTGGCGTTCTCTGATGCGATCAAACAAGGAAGACCGATAAACCACAAGGAAGACCAAGAAACAACACAAGCTAAGACTCGACTGGGCTCCAAAATATCCAACCTCACAAAATGATTACCTAAGGCCTGAACATCAACTGCAATGGTCTCTCCCCAATAGGAATATACGCCAAACTGCCCATACTCAGCGCCTTCCTACTCAAGGCATCGACCACTAAATTGGCCTTCCCCGGATGGTAAAAGATAGTGATATCATAATCCTTTAGCAGCTCCAACCATCTCCGCTGCCTCAAATTGAGATCCTTCTTCTTGAACAAATGTTGGAGGCTACGATGATCAATAAACACCTCACAAGACACACCATAGAGATAATGCCTCCAAATCTTCAATGCGTGAACAATGGCAGCCAACTCCAAATCATGAACAGGGTAGTTCTTCTCATGGGGCTTCAACTGACGAGAAGCATAAGCAATAACTCTACCCTCCTACATCAACACACACCTAATACCAACTCTATAAGCATCACAATATACTGTATATGAGCCTAAAATTGATAACACTGGAGCTGTGGTCAAGGCAGTCTTGAGCTTCTGGAAGCTCGCCTCAGACTCATGCGACCACATGAAAGATGCACCCTTTTGAGTCAATTTGGTCAAGGGTGATGTAATAGTTGAAAATCCCTAAACGAACTGACGATAATAACCCGCCAAACATAGAAAGCTGCGAATCTCTGTGGCTGAGGACGGTTTGGGCCAACTCTGAACCGCCTCTATCTTCTTCGAATCAACCTGAATACCCTCATTGGACACCACGTGCCCTAAGAGAGCCACTGAACTGAGCCAAAACTCACACTTGGAGAACTTTGCATAAAGCTTCTCCTCCCTCAACCGCTGCAATACAACTCTCAAATTCTCGGCGTGCTCCTACTGACTACGTGAGTATACCAGAATATTATCATTGAATACAATAACAAACGAGTCGAGGTAAGGCCGAAACATGCTGTTCATCAAATGCATAAATGCTGCTGGGGCATTGGTCAGCCCAAAATACATCACAAGGAACTCATAATGACCATATCGGTTCCTCAAAGCCGTCTTAAAAATATCTGAATCCCTGATCTTCAACTGGTGATACCCTGATCTGAGATCAATCTTGGAGAATACCTTCGCTCCCTGAAGCCGATCGAATTCATTAATACGAGGCAAGGGATACTTGTTCTTGATTGTGACTTTGTTCAACTTCCTGTAATCAATGCACATCCTCATAGTGTCATCCTTCTTCTTCACAAATAGGACAGGTGCACCCCACAGCGACACACTAGGCCGAATAAACCCCTTATCAAGGAGTTCCTAAAGCTACTCCTTCAACTCATTCAACTCCGTCGGTGCCATAGGATACGGTGGAATAAAAATAGGCTGAGTGCCCAGCACCAAATCAATACCAAAATCAATTTCCCTGTCCGGTGGCATGCCCGGCAGGTCTACAGGAAACACATCTGGAAAATCTCTCACTATCGGGACTGAATCAATGGCAGGAGTCTGTGCACTGACATCCCTCACAATGGCCAAGTAAGAAAGACAACCCTACCCAACCATCCGTTGGGCCTTTAAAAACGAAATCACCCTACTGGGAACATAATCCGTCAAACCCCGCCACTCAATCCGTGGCACACCTGGCATAGCCAACGTCACCATCTTAGGATGACAGTCTAAAATAGAACGACACGGAGATAACCAGTGCAGGCCTAATATCACATCAAAATCCACCATGCAGAGCAACAGAAGGTCCACACGGGTCTCCAAACCCCTAATAGTCACCACACATGACAGATATACGCGGTCTATAATAATAGTATCGCCCACCGGAGTAGATACGCGAATAGATGAAACAAGAGACTCACGGGGCAAATCCAAATAACGAGCAAAATATGATGACACATATGAAAAGGTGGAACCAAGATCAAATAACATAGAGACATCTCTGTGGCAAACAGAGATAATACTTGTAAACACGGCATCTAAAGCAATACATTTGGTCTGGCTAGGAATGCATAGAAACGGGCCTGACCACCACCTGATCGACCTCCCCCTCTAAGGCGACCCCTAGCTGATTGACCCCCATCCCTAGCTGCCTGGGCGGGTGGTGAAGTAACTAGAGCTGAAGTCGAGGGCTGACTCCTCTTGTACTGACCCGACCGATCGTTTTGAGAATTAACACCCTGATCCCCTATTAACTGCTTTCCCCGTGTTTATTTCTACTATTGTGATTTGAATTTTTAAAGTTTTCGGATCGATAGTGAAATTTTGATATCGGGGTCGGAATCCAATTCCGAAAGTTGGAATAGTTCCATAGTGTTGAATGTGACTTGTGCAAAAAATTTGGGGTCAATCGGACATGGTTTGGTTGGTTTCGGCATCAATTGTAGGATTCTTGGGGTTTCAAGTTCATCAGGCTTGGATTGGAGGGTGATTCGTGGTTTTAGCGTTTTTTATATGATTTGAGGGTTGGAATAAGTTTGTATGATGTTTTAGGATTGGTTGGCATGTTTGGTTGAGGTCCCGAAGGCCTCGGATGAGTTTCGGACGCTTAACGGAAGTTGATTTGGACTTAGGCATTTGTTGATATTGCTGAACTTAACTGCACCTGCGTATGTGGGACCACAGGTGCGGCGGCGCAAAAGCGGCTTGGTAACTGCAAAAGCGAGTTTGGCCTTGTGCTCCAGGGATCACATATGCGGCTGGGAAACCGCAGATGCGACCACAGCCCGGATAAGTGGATTCCGCACCTGCGATGCTTTTCCCGCAGATGCGGCCCCATGACCGCAGAAGCGAAAATCGCTGGGCAAAAATATGAAATTTCGAGAGTTTGAAGCTCATAACATCAAATTCGATTTTGAGCTCGGGGCAAGGTGATTTTGTGAGGATTTTGAAGAGAAAATCAATGGGTAATGATTCCTAACTCCTTTTTTATTATATCCCATTAATCTAACCTTAATTTCATCATTTTTTTAAGCAAATATACCCCTAGGCATGATGCCTAGTGGCTAATATATATATATAAAGCAGCCCAACATAGGGTCCAAAACATACAAGATGTCCAAAACATAATAAAACAAGTCTATAGCTACTGAATACTAGAAAATCAAAACACCTAATATAGCTAGCTATTACATCATGATAATCTGAATGCTTCCTCCTCCTATGGCTATGAGTAAATCCTAATGCCCATGTCTGATACCAAGCAGCACCTACAAGCTCTCACCAGGCGCCAAGGTATGTAAGCGATGAGCAAATGAGGCTTTAACCATCAAAATCACAGTAATGAAGAAAACAATACCTTCCAAGCATGAATAATGATCAAATATGGATCTGAACCTTAGGTTGAATATTGCACTCTCATCATCATTTAATTTCGAATTTGGGGTGAAAAATTGGAAATATTTGAAAAAAGTTATTAGGCCGAATTTTGGGATTTTGATCGATATATTGGTATCGGATTTGAGTGATTTTTGTATGGTTATACTCGTCAGTGAACGGGTGTTCATAATCCATAATTTTTACCCGATTCCAAGACGTGGGCCCGGGGAGGATTTTTGGACGTTTTTCTATTTTCTTGCCTTAACTTCGGTTCCTTTAGCTAAACTCGTTGTTTGTAGTTATATTTATATTATGAAATTGATTTGGATAGATTTGGGCCACTCAGATTTGGATACTCGTGGCATGAGTGTGATTTCGGATTGATTGAGCTTGATTCAAGATAAGTGGCTTGCCTAACCTTGTCTGGGGGAACTCCCCTGAGGATTTTGGTACTGTTGTTATATGAATGTTGTGTATGTGAGGTGACGAGTGTGTACACGTGTTGATCATTGTAAAACCCCATTTTCATTAAGTAAATATCTGTGTTTCATTTTAATTGAGCAATACTTGTACTTGAAGTTTTCTTGTTTAGCTTAGGAAAGTATGATTATGTGACTTAACTACCTTACCTGCTTTAACTGCTTACTTGGATTCTGTGTAGCTTGTTTAGAGTAGAAATTCCTGTTTTTTCTTGATACGAACTTGAATAGAACTGTAGATTTCTTTCTTGAGACTATTGTGTGTTTACTTTGGGACTATAGATTGGTATTTCGGGGGATCCTGCACCTTTATATTTGGGACTACGGGACAGTATCCCGGGAGATTCCCTTATACTGCTTGTTCACTTTTGGACTACGGGACGGTATCCCGGGAGATCCTCTGCACATTTATGTTTGGGACTACGGGACGTTATCGTGGGAGATCCCCCTGTTGTTATCACTGCTTACTGAGTTATTCCTTCCTAAGATTTCATCTTTATTTGACTGTTAGCATCTTTAATTATACTATCTCATTCTATATTGTTTTACCTTATTATGTATTTATATAACGAGTAGGGCCATGACCTTCCTCGTCACTACTCGATCGAGGTCAGGTGTGGCACTTACTAGGTACCGCTGTGGTGTACTCATGCCCTTTCCTGCACATCTTTTTTGTGTGCAGATCCAAGTTCTTCTTTTTAGCCGTGCTATCAGTGAGGCGAGGCGATTTTAGAGACTTTGAGGTATATCTTCTGCGTCCGCAGACCTAGAAGTCCCTTTCTACTCTTCCTATTGTTATACACTTTTCCCTATATTTCCTTTGGTATTAGATTTCTGGAGTTAGAAACCTTATGAGATTCCGTGTTTTGGGAGTGTTTTTGTCCAGCTTGAGAGAGTGTTATTGTATATGCCAGCGACATTATAACCTTCTTTATTATATTACTCGTAATTTGCTAGTTTTGTACCTTTTTATTCTTTTTCCGCTAAGTGTTAGGCTTACCTAGTCGTAGGGACTAGGTGCCGTCACGACAGTTCATGGAGGGAGAACTTGGGTCATGACAAGTTGGTATCAGAGCTCTAGGTTCGTAGGAGTCATGAATCACAAGCCAGTTTATTAGAGTCTCACGGATCGGTACGGAGACGTCTGTACATATCTACGAGAGGCTATGTGACTGTCAGGAAAATTCCACTTTATTTGAGTTCCTTGTCGTGCAAGATTTTTGATATCAAAATTCTAAACCTCTATCTTCTATTCTCTCACAAATGGTGAGGACGCGTGCCACCGGAGATGATCAGACACCAGCACCCTTTTCTAGAGCTGCCAGAGGTCGGGGCCGGGGTAGAGGTCGAGGACATGCACGTGGTGCAGCAAGAGCACCCGTGCGAGCTACTACAGAGGATCCACCAGGAGCTCCAGCCGGAGCCCAGGCGCCTGACACGCCTACTGGTGCTACTACTCCAGCTCTCCAGGAGACCCTTGCACAGTACATGAGCATGTACACCACTCTAGCTCAGGCAAGGTTACTTCCCCTTGTTGCATCCACATCTCAGGCCGGGGGAGGAGCACACTCCCACTGCCCGCACTCCTGAGCAGCGAGTGCAAATCGATCAGGTCCCAGAGATTATACCGGCACCGCCTCTAGCCCCAGTTCAACCCGAAGATAGGGCAGTAGCTTCAGAAGAGGAGCAATGAAGGCTTGTGAGCTTCAAGAAGTACTAGCCTCCTACATTCAGTGGTCTAGCATCGAAGGATGCTTAAGGATTTTTGGAGGAGTGCCTTCACACCCTCTGCACTATGGGTATATCAGGATCGAGTAGGGTTTCTTTCACTGCCTTCCAGCTTCGAGGAGCAGCCTATCAGTGGTAGCGTACTTTTGAGTTGGACAGTTCAGCTGACGCAGCTTCCCTTACATGGACTCAAGTTTCGGATATGTTCATGAGGTAGTATGTCCCTCAGAGCCTCAAGGATGCATGGCGAGCGGAGTTTGAGCATTTGCGTCAGGGTTCTATGACTATTTCAGAATATGTTATCCGTTTCGGTGACTTGGCTACACATGCACCGGCCTTGGTTTCTACGATTCGCGAGAGAGTTTGCCAATTTATTGAGCGGCTTATTCCCAGCATCAGATCCAGCATGGCTCGGGAGTTAGATATGGACATTTCTTATCAGCAGGTGGTGAGCGTTGCTAGGAGAGTAGAGGGCATGCATGCTCGAGATAGGGAGGAGAGAGAGGCTAAGAGGTCTGGAGAGTCGGGCCATTATTCTAGTGGCCATGCCCCAACTACAGTTCGTCATGGTAGGGGTTATGTGAGTCGCCCCGTTCATTCAGATCTTTCAGCAACCAGTGGTATTCCAGCTCCTCCTAGACCTCAGGAGCCTTATTATGCACCTCCGGTATCTATTGTGCCTCCTGCATGGGGTGCTCTCAGTGGTCAGTCCAGCAGACCTGGCCCGAGCCAGTCACAGCGGCCACGTCCTCCTAGAGCTTGTTTTGAGTGTGGCGACACTTGCCATATGGTGAGGGATTGCCCCAAACTTAGGAGGGATGCACCTCCGTGGACTTCTCAGCCACAGCGTGCTCCGCAAAGTTCCCAGGCCATGATTACAGCACCAGTTACTACCCCACCTACCCAGCTAGCTAGGGGTGGAGGTCGAGGAGGTAGAGGTCGCCCAAGAGAGGGAGGCCAGGCCAAATACTATGCCCTTCCTACCCGTACTGAGGCTGTTGCCTCTTATTCTATCATCACAGGTATTGTTCCGGTCTGTCATAGAGATGCATCGGTTCTATTCGATCCAGGCTCCACTTATTCTTATGTGTCCTCTTATTTGTCCCCACATTTAGACATATCTCAGGATTCTTTGAGTTCCCCTGTTTATGTTTCTTCTCATGTGGAAGATTCTCTTGTTGTGGACCGCATTTATCGGTCGTGTTTGATTGCTCTTAGTGGTTTTGAGACCAGAGCCGATTTATTATTGCTCAGCATGGTAGATTTTGATGTTATCTAGGACATGGATGGGTTGTCGCCCCATTATACTATTGTTGACTGTCACGCCAAAACCGTGACGCTGGCTATGCCAGGTATACCGCGAGTAGAGTGGAGGGGTACCTTAGATCACACTTCCAGTAGAGTTAATTCATTTCTTAAAGCTCATTGAATGGTTGAGAAGGGGTGTGACGCGTATCTAGCCTATGTGAGAGATGTCAGTATTGATACCCCTACAGATGATTCAGTCCTAGTAGTACGGGATTTCTCTGATGTGTTTCCAGCCGATCTTCTGGGCATGCCGCCCGACAGAGATGTTGATTTTTGCATTGATCTGTTACCGGGCACTCAGCCCATTTCTATTCCTCCTTACTGTATGGCTCCTCCTGGGTTGAAGGAGTTAAAGGAGCAGTTATTGGAATTGCTTGATAAGGGTTTTATTCGGCCTAGTGTGTCACTGTGGGGTGCTCCTGTCTTGTTTATGAAGAAGAAGGATAGTTCTATGCATATGTTTATTGATTACCACTAGTTGAACAAAGTTACAGTGAAGAACCGGTATCCTTTCCTCGTATTAATGACCTGTTTGATCAGTTAGAGGGTGCTCGTGTATTTTCTAAGGTTGACTTGCATTCAAGTTATCATCAGTTATAGATTCGGGAGCCAGATATCCCGAAGACTGCCTTCAGGACTCGGTATGGTCATTACGAGTTCCTTGTTATGTCATTTGGGCTGACCTATGCCCCAGCAACATTTAGGCATTTGATGCACAGTGTATTCCGGCCATATCTTGACTCGTTCGTCATTGTCTTTATTGATGACATTCTGGTATACTCCTGGGGTCGGGAAGATCATGAGAAACACCTGAGGTCAGTGCTTTAGACCTTCATAGAAAGAAATTATATGCAAAGTTCTCAAAATGTGAGTTCTAGCTGGATTCTGTGGCATTCTTGGGTCACGTAGTATCGAGTAAGGGGATCAAGGTGGATTCGAAGAAAGTGGAAGCAGTGCAGAGTTGGCCTAGACCATCCTCAGCTACAGAGATATGTAGTTTTCTTGGCTTGGCAGGTTATTACCGTCGGTTTGTTTGAGGGATTTTCGTCTATTGCAGCACCTATGACCAGGCTGACCCGGAAAGGTGGTCTGTTGAGGTGGATAGAGGAGTGTGAGAAGAGCTTTCAGAAGCTCAAGACAGCTTTGACTACAGCCCCAGTATTGATATTACCTACAGATTCGGGGTCTTATATTGTCTATTGTGATGCCTCGAGGAGTGGCCTTGGAGAGGTATTGATGCAGGACGGTAGGGTGATTGCCTACGCGTCCAGAAAACTGAAGGTGCATGAGAAGAATTATCCTTGTCATGATCTCGAGTTAGCTGCTATTGTTCATGCCTTGAAGATCTGGCGTCATTATTTGTCGGTGTTCCTTGTGAGATCTACACTAATCACCTGAGTTTGCACCATATGTTCCAGTAGAAGGACCTTAATTTGCGCCAGTGGAGGTGGTTACAGCTGCTGAAGGACTATGATATCAATATCTTGTATCACCCGGGCAAGGCCAATGTGGTGGCCGATGCTTTGAGTCGCCGGGCAGAGATTTTGGGAAGTTTGTCTTATCTACCAGCAGCAGAGAGGCCCATGGCGATGGATGTTCAGGACTTAGCCACCTAGTTTGTGAGATTGGATCTTTCGGAGCCCGGTCGGGTCCTTGCTTGTGTGGTTTCTCGGTCTTCCTTGTTTGATCGTATCCGGGAGCATCAAAATGATGACCCTCATTTGCTTGTCCTCAAGGACAAGGTTCTGCATGGCGACACTAGAGATGTGACCATTGGTGATGATAGGGTATTGAGGATGCAGGGTCGGATATGTGTGCCCAATGTTTATGGGATTCGAGAGTTGATTCTAGAGGAGGCCCACAGTTTGCGGTATTCCATCCATCCGGGTGCCAGGAAGATGTACCAGGATTTGAGGCAGCACTAATGGTGGAGGAGGATGAAGAAGGATATAGTTGGGTTTGTAGCTCGGTGCCGCAATGGTCAGCAGGTAAAGTACGAGCACCAGAGACCGGGTGGCTTGCTTCAGTAGATAGAGATTCCGGAGTGGAAGTGGGAGCGGATCACCATGGACTTCGTAGTTGAACTCCCACGGACCTTGAGGAAATTCGATTCCATATGGGTGGTTGTGATCGGCTGACCAAGCTCGCACACTTCATCCCTGTGTGTTCTACTTATTCTTCAGAGCTGTTGGCTGAGATTTATATCCGGGAGATTGTTTGTCTGCATTGCATTCCAGTTTCCATTTTTTCAGATAGAGGTATTCAGTTCACATCACGGCTCTAGAGGGCCGTACAACATGAGTTGGGATACTTGGGTGGAGTTGAGCACAGTATTTCACCCCCAGACGGACGGACAGTCCGAGCGCATTATTCAGATTCTTGAGGATATGCTCCGTGCGTGTGTGATGGAGTTTGGAGGTTATTGGGATCAGTTCTTGCCACTGGCGGAGTTTGCCTACAACAACAATTATCATTCCAGCATCCAGATGGCACCCTATGAGGCTCTGTATGGTAGACGGTGTAGATCCCCGCTGGGTTGGTTTAAGCCGGACGATGCTAGATTATTGGGCACAGACTTGGTTCAGGACGCTTTGGAGAGGGTTAAGGTGATTCAGGATAGACTTCACACAGCCCAGTCCAGACAGAAGAGCTATGCAGACCGGAAGGTTCGCAATATTTCATTCATGGTTGGAGAGCGGGTCTTGCTTCGAGTTTCGCCTATGAAGGGCGTTATGAGATTTGGGAAGAAGAGGTAATTGAGTCTAAGGTTTATTGGTCCCTTTGAGGTATTGCGACGTGTTGGGGAGGTTGCTTATGAGCTTGTCTTAAACCCCAGCTTTGCAGGAGTTCATCCGGTATTTCATGTTTCGATGCTCCGGAGGTATCACAGTGATCTGTCGCACGTGTTGGATTTCAGTTCAGTCTAGCCGGACAAGGATCTATCTTACGTTGAATAGCCGGTGGCTATATTGGAAAGGTAGGTTCGAAAGCTGAGGTCAAAGAGTATTGCATCAGTAAAGGTTCTGTGGAGGGGTCAGGCGATCGAGGAGGTGACTTGGGAGACCGAGCAGGATATGCGCAACTGTTACCCTCATCTTTTCACCACTTCAGGTATGTCTATATGCTCGTTCAAGGACGAACGAATGTTTTAAGAGGGGGAGGATGTAGCGACCCGGCCGATCTTTTTGAGAATTAACGCCCCGATCCCCTATTAACTGCTTTCCCCGTGTTTATTTCTGCTATTGTGATTTGCCGGGAAGATTCGTTTTGAGGTTCGGAGTGTTTTGGGGCACTTAGTCCCTAAATGAGAGGTTCAGCTTTAGAATTTGGACCGTAGTCGGAACAGTGTTAACACGGGCTGGGAATGGAATTCCGCCGATTCCGTTAGCTCCGTTGGGTGATTTGGGCTCAGGGGCGTGTTCGGATTGTGTTTTGGAGTTCCGTAGATTATTTAGGCTTGAAATGCCGGAAGTTGAATTTTTGAAATTTCCGGATCGATAGTGAAATTTTGATATCGGGGTCGGAATCCGATTCCGAAAGTTAGAATAGTTCTGTAGTGTTGAATGTGACTTGCGTGCAAAATTTGGGGTCAATAGGACATGGTTTGGTTTGTTTCGGCATCGGTTGTAGGATTCTTGGGATTTCAAGTTCATTAGGCTTGGATTGGAGGGTGATTCGTGGTTTTAACGTTGTTTGATGTGATTTGAGGGTTGGACTAAGTTCGTATGATATTTTAGGATTGGTTGGCATGTTTGGTTGAGGTCTCGGGGGCCTCAGATGAGTTTTAGATGATTAACGGGAGTTGATTTGGACTTAGGCATTTGCTAATATTGCTGAACCCGCTATAACCGCACCTGCGTATGTGGGACCGCAGGTGCGGTGCTGCAAAAGCGGCTTGGTAAGGGTAGAAGCGAGTTTAGCCTTGTGCTCCGGCGACCGCAGATGCGGGACCGCAAATGCGGCCCAGCGACCGCAGATGCAGCCCCAGCCCGGAGAAGTGGATTTCGCACCTGCGATGCTTTTCCCGCAGGTGCGGGACCGCAGATGTGGCCCCAGGACCGCAAAAGCGGAAATCGCTGGGCAGAAATATGGAATATTGACGGTTTGAAGCTCATAACATGAAATTCAATTTTGAGCTCGGGGCAAGGCGCTTTTGTGAGGATTTTGAAGAGAAAATTAGTGGTTAATGATTCCTAACTCCTTTTTGATTATATCCCATTAATCTCAGTTTAATTTAATCATTTAATTTTGAATATGGGGTGAAAAACTAGAAAAATTTGAGAAAAGTTCTTAGGCCGAATTTTGGGATTTTCATCAAGATTTTGGTATCGAATTTGAGTGATTTTGGTATGGTTAGACTCGTGAGTGAATGGGTGTTCATAATCCTTAATTTTTACACGATTTCGAGACATGGGCCAGGGGAGGATTTTTGGGCGTTTTTCTATTTTCTTGCCTTAGCTTCAATTCCTTTAGCTAAACTCGTTATTTGTAGTTATATTTACATTGTGAAATTCATTTGGATAGATTTGGGCCACTCGGAGTTGGATACTCGTGGCAAGCGCGTGATTTCGGATTGATTGAGCTTAGTTCGAGTTAAGTGGCTTGTCTAACCTTGTGTGGGGTAACTCCCCTTAGGATTTTGGTACTGTTGTTATATGAATGCTGTGTACGTGAGGTGACAAGTGCGTACACATGTTGATTGTTGAAAAACCCTGTTTTCATTAAGTAAATATTTGTGTTTAATTTTAATTGAGCAATACTTGTACTTGAAGTTTTCCAGTTTAGCTTAGGAAAGCATGACTATGTGACTTAACTGCCTTCCCTGTTTTAACTGCTTACTTGGATTCTGTGTAGCATGTTTAAAGCAGAAATTCCTGTTTTTTCTTGATACGAACTTGAATAGAACTGTAGATTTCTTTCTTGATACTGTTGTGTGTTTACATTTGGACTACGATCAGTATTTCGAGAGATCCCCCTGCACCTTTTATAGTTGGGACTACGGGACGGTATCCCGGGAGATTCCCCTGTACTGGCTATTTACTTTTGGACTACGGGACGGTATCCCGGGAGATCCCCTGTTCTTATCACTGCTTACTGAGTTATTCCTTCCTGAGATTTCTTCTTTATTTGAATGTTAGCATCTTTAATTATACTGTCTTGTTCTATACTGTTTTTCCTTATTATATATTTATATAACTAGTAGGGCCCTGACCTTCTTCGTCAGTACTCAACCGAGGTTACGCGTGGCACTTACTGGGTACCGCTGTGGTGTACTCATGCCCTTTCCTGCACATGTTTTTCGTGTGCAGATCCAGGTTAGACGTACTATCAGTGAGGCGAGGCGATTTCAGAGATTTCGAGGTATATCTTCCGCTTCCGCAGACCTAGAAGTCCCTTTCTACCCTTCCTACTATTATAAACTTTTCCCTGTATTTCCTTTGTTATTAGATTTCTGGAGTTAGAAACCTTATGTAATTTTCTTCAGCTTGTGATTCATGAGATTCCATGTTTTGGGAGTGTTTTTGTCCAGTTTGAGAGAGTGTTATTGTATATTCCGGGCGGCATTATAACCTTCTTTATTATATTACTTGTAATTTGCTAGTTTCATACCTTTTTATTCTTTTTCCGCTAAGTGTTAGGCTTACCTAGTCGTTAGGACTAGGTGCCGTCACGATAGTTCATGGAGGGAGAACTTTGGTCGTGACAAGTTGGTATTAGAGCTCTAGGTTCATAGGAGTCATGAATCACAAGCCGGTTTATTAGAGTCTCGCGGATTGGTACAAGGACATCTGTACTTATGCACGAGAGGCTATGTAATTGTTAGGAAAATTCCACTTCATTTGAGTTCCTTGTCGTGCGAGATTTTTGATATAAAAATTCTAAACCTCTGTCTTCTATTCTCTTACAGATGGTAAGGACATGTGCCACCGGAGATGATCAGACACCCGCGCCCCTTTCTAGAGCCGCCAGAGGTCGGGGCTGGGGTAGAAGCGGAGGACGCGCATGTGGTGCAGCTAGAGCACCCACGCGAGCTGCTACAGAGGAGCCACCAGTAGCTCCAGCCGGTGCCTAAGCGCCTGACACGCCTACTGGTGCTACTACTCAAGCTCTCTAGCAGACCCTTGCACAGTTCATGAGCATGTTACTTCCCCTTGCTGCATCCACATCTCAGGCCGTGAGAGGAGCACAGACTCCCGCCACCCGCACTCCTGAGCAGCGAGTGCATGTTGATCAGGTCCCAGAGATTATACCGGCACCGCCTCTAGCCCCAGTTCAACTCTTCCTACTGTTATAAGGTTTCGAGGTATATCTTCCGCTTCCGCAGACCTAGAAGTCCCTTTCTACTCTTCCTACTGTTATAAACTTTTCCCTGTATTTCCTTTGTTATTAGATTTCTGGAGTTAGAAACCTTATGTAATTTTCTTCAGCTTGTGATTCATGAGATTCCATGTTTTGGGAGTGTTTTTGTCCAGTTTGAGAGAGTGTTATCGTATATTCCGGGCGGCATTATAACCTTCTTTATTATATTACTTGTAATTTGCTAGTTTCATACCATTTTATTCTTTTTCCGCTAAGTGTTAGGCTTACCTAGTCGTTAGGACTAGGTGCCGTCACGATAGTTCATGGAGGGAGAACTTTGGTCGTGACAAGTTGGTATTAGAGCTCTAGGTTCATAGGAGTCATGAATCACAAGCCGGTTTATTAGAGTCTCGCGGATTGGTACAAGGACATCTGTACTTATGCACGAGAGGCTATGTAATTGTTAGGAAAATTCCACTTCATTTGAGTTCCTTGTCGTGCGAGATTTTTGATATAAAAATTCTAAACCTCTGTCTTCTATTCTCTTACAGATGGTAAGGATATGTGCCACCGGAGATGATCAGACACCCGCGCCCCTTTCTAGAGCCGCCAGAGGTCGGGGCTGGGGTAGAAGCGGTGGATGCGCATGTGGTGCAGCTAGAGCACCCGCGCGAGCTGCTACAGAGGAGCCACCAGTAGCTCCAGCCGGTGCCTAAGCGCCTGACACGCCTACTGGTGCTACTACTCAAGCTCTCTAGGAGACCCTTGCACAGTTCATGAGCATGTTACTTCCCCTTGCTGCATCCATATCTCAAGCCGTGAGAGGAGCACAGACTCCCGCCACCCGCACTCCTGAGCAGCGAGTGCATGTTGATCAGGTCCCAGAGATTATACTGGCACCGCCTCTAGCCCCAGTTCAACCCGATGATAGGGCAGTAGCTTCAGAGGAGGAGCAATGGAGGCTTGAGAGGTTCAAGAAGTACCAGCCTCCTACATTCAGTGGTCTAGCATTGGAGGATGCTTAGGGATTTGTGGAGGAGTGCCACCGTATCCTCCGCATTATGGGTATAGCAGGATCGAGTGGGGTTTCTTTCACTGCCTTCCAGCTTCGAGGAGCAGCCTATCGGTGGTGGCGTACTTTTGAGTTACACAGTCCAGCTGAGGCAGCTTCTCTTACATGGAGCACGGGACGAACTCTGGGTTGGAAGGGCACTAAGTGATGAATGGCCCTGATGAGAACTGTGAGAACCATGGCCCGAGGATGCCCCACGATGAACTGGGTGAGCTGACTGAGCATGCATGAATGGACAGCCTCTGCTGAAACTGACCCCTCGAAGGAGTACCACCCAAACTACCAGACCCAAGAGACCTGGGCATCCTCGCCCTCTGCACCACTGAAGGTCAGAGGCTGAAATCTACCAAACCTCTCCAATCGACGCTGCTCGTCATCAGGCATAACTGGTACCACATAATCCTGAGCAGGTGCAACCGGCTGGGCTGGTGGTGCCTCTGGTGTCTGAAGTTCCTGAATAACCTGCTTGGATGTACGAGCGGCGGGAGTCTAAGTGCCTCCCCCGGCTTGAGAAGTAGCTGTTGCGGTAGATATTGCGACCGCCTAAGCAAGACTAGTGCACACGGTCAAGATCTGAGCCAAGGTCTCCTAAAGACTCAGAATAACAATAGGCACAGGTGCCTGAGCTGGTCCGGCTGGAGCATCCGCAACTGGGACCCGATCATGAACTGGGGCGGCTGGTGGATCTGCAAGTGCTACCCTATCTACGGTGCGGGCTACACCCCTGCCCCTACCACGGCCTCGACCGCGACCTCGGCCTCTAGTGGCCCCAGTGTCCGTCCTGACTGGTAGCACGTGTCCTCACCATCTGTGAGAGAATAGAATAACAGAAGTTTAGTTACTAGAATCACCGATTCGCACGACAAAAATTCAAGAATGTGAAGTTTTTCCTAAAGATTCTACAGCCTCTCGAACATAAGTACTGTCACGACCCCAGTTCGCCCTCCGTGAACTATCGTGACGGCACCTAGTCTCTACGACTAGGTAATCCTAAATTTGCGGAACATAACCAACTTGCGGAAGTAAAACAATTTAAAAAAAGAAATAAAGCATTGATAGTGTTCAAATGTGCCGCTCGGCATACACCATATATAAAACTCAAAGCCAATATCCAAATCCAAGACCCGGAAACCCACGAATCACAAGCTAAGGAAAGAGAAATACTCCATAGCTTTAACTCCAGAATTTGTCTAATAAGAACAGACAGTACAAAAGGGCTATATACTAGAAAACATGAATAGAAAGAGACTCCTCGGTCTGCGGACGCGGCAGATGTACCTCAAAGTCTCTAAGTAGTCGCCTCCCTCAAGGATGGTAGGCCTGAGAAGAAGTACCTGGATCTGCACATGAAAAACATGCGCAGAAGAGGCATGAGTACACCACAGCGGTACTCAGTAAGTGCCAAGCCTAACCTCGGTTAGGTATTGACGAGGAAGGTCAGGGCCGTACTGAGAATAAATAAATATTTAAGTGACAGGATAAGATAAGCAATGCGATTGAGAATCTACATTAAGAGCCTATACAGGATAATACAAGTACAATAACGGAAAACAGAGGTAAAGGCAAACCACAAGGAACAACCACTCATAGAAGGGATGACAACCGGGGATCTCTTGGTATCCCGAGGATCTCTTGGTATCCTCAAAATATACTAGGGATATCTTGGTATCCCGAGGATCTCTTGGTATCCTCAATATAAATGCCGGGTATCTCTTGGTATCCCGCACCTCAGTCCAGATCATAAGTACTTACAGGGGATCTCCCGGGATGCCGTCCTGTAGTCCCAAATTAAAAACACATAGCTGCAACATAAGAAATACTCAACAAATGCTAGATTTCATACTAAGTAAACAGATAAGTCTAGCCTAACATGCTTCACGTAATGCAATTAAGGCAAATTGATCAAACAGGCAATTAAGTCTACTAAACATACTTTTCTAAACAAACAACAGGCTAAATACGCACGTAACATGAAATAGGAGAAGGAACTCAATTGAAATACTTAAAGAAAACCGGATTTTTCATCAATTAGCTCAAGTACGCGCTCGTCACCTCACGTACGAGGCATTTCAATTACCATATTATCAATCCTGAGGGGAAAGGTCCCCCACACAAGGTTAGACAAGCCACTTACCTCGAATAAAGCTTAAATCAACCCGAAACCACGCGTTTGCCACGAGTATCCGACTCTAAATGGCCAAAATCTATTAAATTCATTTGCATAATGTAAATAAAACTTCAAGTAACTAATTCTATAATTAAATTCTAAGCTAATACGCGAAATTAGGTAAAATGACCAAAATGCCCTCGGCCCCACGTCTCGGAATCGGGTGAAAGTTATATTTTCAGAATCCTCACACTCACACGACTCTATTCATATAAGAATCTCTCAAGTCGAATGTCAAAAACCCAATCAAAACCCAATCTCTTGGTCTAAGAACTTTTCCCCAAATTTCTACCAAAATTCCGAAATTAAAGGATGAATTTAACTGAAGATTCATGGAATTTAGTCTAAACCGAGTAAGAATCACTTACCCAAGTCGCCAGGTGAAAATCCCTTAAAAAATCGTGATATCCTGAGCTCCCAAGTCCAAAATATGAGTTATGGTCTAAACCCTCGATTTTGGGTTTTAAATTCTGTCCATGTCATTTGTGAATCCCGATCGCGAGAATTCGCAAGCAATCGCAAAGAGTAAAAGTGAAGGGCTCTAGAAAATAGCCTAAGTGAACGCGAGAGGAAGAACACGATCGCAGAAGAGGTAAAAGGTGACTTACGTGTTCGCGGTCGAATCCACGCGAACACGAAGAGGAAAATGGCCACTGTGCCACCGGCTCAGTTTCTACTATGCGAACGCGAAGAATGGGATGCGAACACGAAGAAGGAGGGAATAGACTTCCGCGATCGTGAACCAACTAATGCAATAGCGCAGAACAAATGATCACCCTCCGAAATTACTCTACGCGAACGCGGAGGAAGGGCTGCGATCGCACTGAAGGAAACCAGATACCAGCAGTTCAGCAATTCAACAAGTTCCAAAAATTATCCGTTCAGCATCCGAAACACACCCGAGGCCCCTGGGACCTCAACCAAAGGCACTAATATATCCTAAAACCTCATTAAAACTTGTTCTAACCTTCAGAACGTTCAAAACAACATCAAAACACCTATTTTTCATCAGATTTAACCTTAAGAATTTCAAAAACTCTTAAAACACATTTTCGATCAAAACGTCTACCAAACCTCGTCCGAATGACCTAAAACTTTGCACGCACATCTCAAATGACATAACGGAACTACTGCAACTCTCGGAATTCCATTCCGACCCTCGGATCAAAATCTCACTATCGAACCGGAAACTTCCAAAATTTAACTTTTCGGCATTTCAAGCCTAAATTAGCTACGGACCTCCAAAACACAATCCAACCACGCCCCTAAACCCGAAATCACCTAACGGAGCTAATGGAACCATCGGATTTCCATTTTGAGGTTGTCTTCACACTCTTCCGACAACGGTCAATCTTTCTAACACTTAAGCTCTTATTTAGGGACTAAGTGTCCCAAAACTCTCCGAAACTCAAAATCGAACATCCCGGCAATTCAAAATAGCAGAAATAAACTTGGGGAAAGCAGTTAATAGGGGATCGGGGCGTAAATTTCAAAAATGACCGGCCGGGTCGTTACATCCTCCCACACTTAAACATTCGTTCGTACTCAAACGAGCACAAAGACATACCTAAAGTAGTGAAAAGATGAGGGTACTGGCTGCGCATATCCTACTCAGTCTCCCAGGTCGCCTCCTCGACCGGCTGACCCCGCCACTGAACCTTCACGGATGCAATGTTCTTTGACCTCAGCTTCCTGACCTGCCTGTCCAATATTGCCACTGGCTCCTCAACATAAGATAGATCCTTCTCCAACTGGACTGAGCTGAAATCCAACACGTGCGATGGATCACCATGATACCTCCGGAGCATAGAAACATGAAATACTGGATGAACTTCTGCCAAGCTGGGAGGTAAGGCAAGCTCGTAAGCAACCTCCCCAACACGCCTCATTATCTCAAAAGGGTCTATAAACCTCGGACTCAATTTCCCCTTCTTCCCAAATCTCATAACGCCCTTCATAGGCGAAACCCGAAGCAGAACCCGCTCTCCAACCATGTAGGAAACATCACGAACCTTCCAATCCGCGTAACTCTTGTCTCTGGACTGGGCTCTACGAGTCTATCCTGAATCACCTTGACTCTCTCCAAAGCATCCTGAACCAAATTTGTGCCCAATAATCTGGCCTCACCTGGCTCGAACCAACCCACCGGAGATCTATATCGCCTACCATATAAGGCCTCGTACTGTGTCATCAGAATGCTGGACTGATAGCTGTTGTTGTAGGCAAACTCCGCCAATGGAAAGAACTGATCCCAAGAACCTCCAAACTCAATCACAAAAGCACGGAGCATATCCTCAAGAAATCTGAATAGTGCGCTCGGACTGCCCGTCCGTCTGAGGGTTAAATGTTGTGCTCAACTCCACCCGAGTACCCAACTCCTGCAGTACGGCTCTCTAGAACCGCGATGTGAACTGAGTACCTCTGTCTGAAATAATGGAAACTGGAATACCATGCAGACGGACAATCTCCCGGATATAAATCTCCGCCAACCGCTCCGAGGAATAGGTAGTACACACAGGGATGAAATGTGCGGACTTGGTCAGTCGATCCACAATAACCCAAATGGCATCAAACTTCCTCAAAGTCCATGGGAGTCCAGATACGAAGTCCATGGTGATCCGTTCCCACTTCCAATCCGGAATCTCTATCTGCTGAAACAATCCACCCGGTCTCTGGTGCTCATACTTCACCTGCTGACAATTAAGGCACTGAGCTACAAACCCAACTATATCCTTCTTCATCCGCCTCCACCAGTAATGCTGCCTCAAATCCTGATACATTCTTCGCGGCACCCGGATGAATGGAATACCGCGAACTATGGGCCTCCTCAAGAATCAACTCTCGAAGCCCATCGACATTGGGTACACAAACTCGACCATACATCCTCAATACTCCATCATCACCAATAGTCACATCTCGAGCATCGCCATGCAACACTTTGTCCTTGAGAACGAGCAAATGAGGGTCATCAAACTGACGCTCCTAGATACGATCAAACAAGGAAGACCGAGAGACCACACAAGCTAGAACCCGGCTGGGCTCCGAAAGATCCAATCTCACAAACTGGCTAGCTAGGGCCTGAACATCCAGCACCATAGGCCTATCTACTGCTGGTAAGTAAGACAAACTCCCCAAACTCTCTGCCCGGCGGCTCAAAGCATCGGCCACCACATTGGCCCTGCCCAAGTGATAAAAGATAGTGATGTCATAATCCTTCAGCAGCTCTAGCCATCTCCTCTAATGCAAATTAAGGTCCTTCTGCTTGAACAGATGCTGCAAACTCTGGTGATCAGTATATATCTCACAAGGCACACCATACAAGTAATGATGCCAGATCTTCAGGGCATGAACAATGGCAGCTAACTCAAGATCATGGACAAGATAATTCTTCTCATGTATCTTTAGCTGTCTGGACGCGTAGCAATCACCCTACCGTCCTGCATCAATACCTCTCCAAGGCCAACTCTCGAGGCATCACAATAGACAATATAAGATCCCGAACCAGTAGGCAATATCAAAATTGGGGCTGTAGTCAGGGTTGTCTTGAGCTTCTGAAAGCTCGCCTCACACTCGTCCGTCCACTGGAATGGAGCACCCTTCTGGGTCAGTCTGGTCATAGGTGCTGCAATAGATGAAAACCCCTGAACAAATCGACGGTAATAACCCGCCAAGCCAAGAAAACTACGGATCTCTGTAACTGAGGATGGCCTGGGCCAACTCTACACGGCCTCCACTATCTTCGGATCCACCTGAGTACCCTCTCTCGAGACCACATGACCCAAGAATGCCACGGAATCCAACCAAAACTCACATTTTGAGAACTTAGCATACAGCTTCTTCTCTCTCAAGGTCTGGAGCACTGTCCTCAGGTGCTTCTCATGCTCTCCCCGACTCCGGGAATACGCTAGAATGTCATTAATAAAAACGATCACGAATGAATCAAGATATGGCCGGAAAACACTGTGCATCAGATGCATGAAGGTTGTTGGGGCATTAGTCAGCCCAAAAGACATAACAAGGAACTCGAATTGACCATACCGAGTCCTGAAGGCGGTCTTCAGGATATCTGGCTCCGGAATCTTCAACTGATGATAGCCTGAACGCAAGTCAATCTTAGAAAACACACAAGCACCCTGCAACTGGTTGAACAGGTCATCAATACGAGGCAAAGGGTAGCGGTTCTTCACTCTCACCTTATTCAACTGGCGGTAATCAATACACATGCGCATAGAACCATCCTTCTTCTTCACAAATAACACAGGAGCACCCCAAGGCGATACACTAGGACGAATGAAACCCTTATCAAGTAATTCCTGCAATTGCTCCTTCAACTCCTTCAGCTCAGGAGGAGCCATACGGTATGGAGGGATAGAAATGGGTTGAGCGCCTGGCAACAGATCTATGCCAAAAATTTCCCTATCGGGTGGCATGCCCGGAAGATCAGCTGGAAACACATTAGGGAAATCCCGTACTACTGGGACTGAATCAACAGAAGGAGTATCCATACTGGCATCTCTCACATAAGCTAAGTACACATCACAACCTTTCTCAACCATACGCTGAGCCTTAAGGAAAGAAATAACTCTACTTGGAGTGTGACCTAAAGCACCCCTTCACTTAATACACGGTACAGCTAGCATGGCCAGTGTCACGGTTTTGGCATGACAATCAAGAATAGCATAATGGGGGGACAACCATTCCATGCCCAAAATAATATCAAAATCAACCATGCTGAGCCAAACAATAACCAAACATGATCGGTAAACGCGATCCACAACAAAAGAATCTCCCACAGGAGTAGAAACATAAACTGGGGAACTCAAGGAATCCCGAGGTACACCCAAATGCAGAACAAATTAAGAAGACACATAAGAATAAGTGGAGCCTGAATCGAATAGAACCGATGCATCTCTGTGACAGACCAAGATAGTACCTGTGATGATAGAATCGAAGGCGGCAGCCTCAGTTTTGCCTGGAAGAGCATAATATTTGGCCTGGCCTCTCCCTCGAGGGCGACCTCTACCTCCCCGACCTCCACCTCTGGCTGGCTGGGCCGGTGGAGTAGCAGCTAGTGCTGGGACCATAGCCTGAGGCTCTGCGGGGTGCACTGCGGCTGAGGGGTCTGTAGGGGTTCAGCCCTCCCAAGTCTGGGGCAATCCCTCACCACATGGCGTGTGTCACCACACTAAAAACAAGCTCTGGGAGGACGTGGCGGCTGTGACTGGCTCGGGCCAGGTCTGCTGGACTGACCACTGGAAGCACCCCGTGCAGGATGCGCACTAAAGACTAGAGGTGCATAATAAGGCTCCTGAGGCCTAGGTGGAGCTGGAATACCACTGGCTGCTGGAAGAGCTGAATGAACAAAGCGACCCATATGACCCCTACCATGACGACCTGCAGCTGGGGCACGGGCGCCAGAAAAATGGCCCGACTCTCGAGACATCTTGGCCTCCCTCTCCTCTTTGTCCCTAGCATGCATACCCTTAATCCTCTTAGCAATGCTCACCACCTGCTGATAAGATATATCCATCTCTAACTCACGAGCCATGCTAGATCTGATGCTGGGAATAAGCCCCTCAATGAACCGGCGAACCTTCCCACGAACCGTAGAAACTAAGGCTGGTGTATGTCTAGCCAAGTCAATGTAACAGACAGCATATTCCGAGATAGTCATAGTACCCTGGCGCAAATTCTCAAACTCCGCGCGCCAGGCATCCCTAAGACTCTGGGGGACATACTCCCTCGTGAACATATCTGAAAATTGAGCCCAAGTCAGGGAAGCTGCCTCGTCCGGACTATCTAACTCATAAGCACGCCACCACTGATAGGCGGCTCCTCGAAGCTAGAAGGTAGTGAAGGAAACCCCACTCGATCCTGATATGCCCTTAGTGCGGAGAATACAGTAGCAATGTTGCTCCCAAACGCATACGCAAGTATACGTGGTCGACAAGTAATATAGGATAGTAAGTCCAGATATCGTACCCACAGGGACTTGTGATTAACTATCAACCAAATTAAACCAAACAATTAATCTATTCAAGAGAATCCTAAAGTATGAATATTTAACTAAAGATAATCTAGAGTAGTAAACTAAGAGATTAAAGAAAACAAGTTGGCAAATTATAGAGACGAATTTAATGTGAGTGAATATTCTAGAGCTATGGGTTAGCTAACAATCCCGTTGAGTTTTCCACCTAAATCGTCTAATTAATTTATCTGGTTTATTGATTGACAGGGTTAATATTGCTCGTAGCCTTCTCCCGAAGTACAACTCGCCTATTCCAGCTAACCTAACGCCTATATTCCTATGGAATTAGGATTAACAAGAACGCATTTATAATTCCCGTATAATAACCAAGCAAGGCGATTAGGTATATTCCTGTCCTAACCGCAAATCCGCTCCCCCTAAGAGTTAAGATCTTGCTCTACTCAATCTTATATGTAATCTAGAATTTCCTCTCCTGAGTTCAATCCTAGATTCGTAGATAGTATTCAATTGGTGATCAAGCAATCAAATAATTAAGCGCAAGATTGAATAATAAACCAATATGATAAAATAATAAGAACAATTCAAGCTTCAAACTACAAAGTTCATGTAGCACCCAAAACTCTAGAACTAATAAACTATAAAATTAAATAAAGAGAAGAGAAGAAAAACTAGTTAGAAGCCTCCTCCAAGCGTGGTGTTAGATATCACCAAAAGTGGCGTCCTCTCCCCTCCAAAAATTACTCTAAAAACGTTCTCTCATGTATATATACCAAGTAGGGTTGGGCCCAAACAATTATACCTTCTCCAATGTGAAAAGGGACACTTTTCCAGGGTGACTCGCGCGAGCTCGAGCGTCCTTCGTGCATCCTTCGGGCGCTATTCTGCCTCAGCCTTTAACGCGCGCGACTTCGCGCGTTCTTTGCGCGTTTTTCACCCTGTTCCATTCCGAATTTGGAAAAACGTAAAACATGAAAGTTGTATCCCTTTGAGTTAGCTTTCCAACCATATATTATGGAGCCACAATGGAGTTCTGAGCAAAAGTTATATCTATTTTACTAGACAGTGCGCAATCTGCCTACTGAAGTCTTCGTTTTCTCTAACTATCATCCGTTGACCCCCAAACGCGATCCCGGCTCGTATCCTTGGACTTTTACTCAGACTTCAAAGCTCAAAATCACTTGAATTCAGTCCATATCATTTACATAGCTCGGAATCACTCCTACAAGGCATAAAACACACAGTTAGTGCAAAACACTAGCGATTAAAGCTCAAACTCAATTAAAGTGCAGTGAATTAGAGTGTAGTAATCGACTAAAATACGTAATTATAGCCTATCATCAACACCCCACACTTAAACCATTGCTCGTCCTCGAGCAATCAAACTACACTTTATAAAGACACAACATTTTTAAACAATTCTCCTAACTTATCACACCAAGAATATTTAAAATAGACTAAGCACAAGAGTGTAACATCTTCACCTCAAGATTTGACTCACAAGTACCCGCATTATTCACAACTCACCCACTTACTCTAACATAGAGGTCAATGACATTACCTTTCCTTCATGAATCAAGTGCCCTCACACAACCAACGAGAGTAGTCCCACACAATAAAATTTAAGAACACTTAGGAACTCAAGATAGAAAGAATTCACTCACTCTCAGAAATAACATTCATATGCCACAAAAGATGTACCATAGGCTTGCCCGTAGTGTACTACTCTACTAATCGAGCTCATTCAGTCTAGGATCAAGTAGGACTTTATTTGGTTGTAATGTAGGCTGAGGGACGGGTAGGATACATTTAGATATAAGAGTGACTACACCTCCCTAAGCACTTTAATACATATAATTTAACATTCAAAACTCCATACTTATGTCAAACCATAACTCCACCTTCACATCAATATATATTAACTCCCCACTTCTTTAAGCACAATTACATCAAGAGTCACCACTATCAAATATTTTCACAGCAGTACAACTATCTTTTTTTTTCTTTTTCAATTCAAGTGGCTCTTACTTTTTTTCAAAACAGTGCACCTTTCTCCTTATTTCATTAGTTCCACTCAAAAGCCAAACCAACCACCCCACACTTTAACATTTACAAAGTTCATAACAATTCAAGTGCTCATGAGAGGTGAAAATGTTCAAATAGATGGTTAATTCAAACAAATGAGTAAGGCTTGTAATGTGGTTGCCAAAGAAACAGGATTACATGCTCAAAGGGGTTAACTATGATACATAACAATTAGGCGGGTAAAATACTTATATGGCTCAACAAAGAAACGCCTATATCACTTCCAAGACTGAACAAAACTACTATTTCGCTTTGCAAACACACGGGGCAAGTTCTGGACATCGAATGCAATGCACAGAATAACACAAAACCTTACACACACATGGCACATAACTCACTCAGGATTGGACTCATCAAGATACTAGTCAAAGAAGTTAAGCAAAGTTAAGATCATACAATTTAAGGTACTTATACAAGAGTCAAAAATTGAGCCTAAGCGTCACAACTAAAGTACTCACTATACTCAAGGCATGACAAAGTTAGAAGATATTGATTCAATTCAATTCACATCACCATGGCTTCTCTCCTAAAAAGATAAAACTACCTACACCCGGTTCAAACAAAACCCTTGGAAAAAATTGCTACACTATCAACAAAAAAAATCTTTTTGTCCTTTCTCTTAGACTTACATCCCTCAAGAAAACTGTCTAGGAGATCCATCGTCGGGAAAAGTCTAATATTTTTTTTTTTGTTTTTCTAAAAAAAATATTCAATTAAACTAACACAACTAAAATAGCATAGAAAGTCACTCAGACAATCTCCTCACCCCACACTTAAAATTGTGCAATGTCCTCAATGCACACAAAAGTAATAAGAGGGTAAAAGAGACTCCCTGGTAGGCCAAAGGCCGAAGAATTAGCAGCTCACGGGATACTCAGACTTCTCCCACGTATGATCCCTTGTGCGGGTACCTCACACTTAGTTTATACCACCTGCTCGCTTTTGCACATGCCTCTTGGCTTTGATTCCATGCTCCTACTCCTACAAAACACAAAAATAATTCCACAAAAAAAAATACTAACACAATAAAATAAAATAAAATAAAAGAGAAAAAAAATTGGGTTGCCTCCCAACAAGCGCTTGATTTAACGTCGCGGCACGACGCTATCACTTTCACAACTTTTCCTTCCACTTTGAGGATATGAATTGGGCCCCCAGTTTTGCATCAATTTTTGTGTCACGTTCTTGGGGCGGTGGTGTAAAAACAAATGAACCAAGTAATAGGTATCGCATCTTGCACTTCTTGGCCTTTAAGTGAGGAATGTCGTTTTGTCTTCTTGGTGTGGCAAATTTCAGAATATAAACACTTTGTTCCTCATCTATTGACTCCTCCATATGCTCGAATGGATTAATTTCCATGTCACCGACCAAACATAATGTTGAAAAGTGTTTAGAATGAGGTCCAATACGCTCCAACTCAAAAATTGCATTACTTTTGACATCCTCAATTTTGCACTCTTCAACCTCGGCAACACAACAAAAGCATGGTCTAATGATTGGTATTCTCGTTTTAGCTCCTCAATTTGGCCTAGAAGATCTTTTTCAGCTTCACACAACTCATCACTAAATTGTTGGGCGTTACACGCATCAATCTTTGCACTCAAATCTGCCTCTAAGTCGTGAATATAACTTCCAAATTGATTGATCTCTTGTCCCAGTTCAGCTCTTCCTTCTATAAATTGTTGCATCTCATTCATAATTTTCTCACGGGAACCTCCATATTCCTCTAATAATTTCCCGTGCATATCAAGAATGCGAACATCGTGTTCTACATCATCCCATTGGTTACTTCTGTCAAACTCACAAGAATTATTAGAATCAACATAAGAAGGGATGGAGTAGGATAACAACACTTAGGACAATTATTCCAATTTCCATCACAAATAGTACAAGATGGAGATGGTCCACATAACTCCGTATTTGGAATATTTTTACAATATTGCCACAAGTGGGGTCCTTTACAATATGGACAAGGATCACAAAAACAAGAATACTTACTATCCCACCACTTTTCGTTCAAAGATGCCATGTAAAAAAAAATATATATAATACTAACTACACTAGACTAAAATTAAAAACTTAAATAGATAAAAAGTAAAAATCTAATCTAGTAAAATAGTTAATTTCTAAGTCCCCGACAACGGCGCCAAAAACTTGTTGCTCCCAAACGCACACGCAAGTATACGTGGTCGACAAGTAATATAGGATAGTAAGTCCAGATATCGTACCCACAGGGACTTGTGATTAACTATCAACCAAATTAAACCAAACAATTAATCTATTCAAGCGAATCCTAAAGTATGAATATACTAAAGATAATCTAGAGTAGTAAACTAAGAGATTAAAGAAAACAAGTTGGCGAATTATAGAGACAAATTTAATGTGAGTGAAGATTCTAGAGCTATGGGTTAGCTAACAATCCTGTTAGTTTTCCACCTAAATCGTCTAATTAATTTATCTGGTTTATTGATTGACAGGGTTAATATTGCTCGTAGCCTTCTCCCGAAGTACAACTCGCTTATTCAAGATAACCTAACGCCTATATTCCTATGGAATTAGGATTAACAAGAACGCATTTATAATTCCCGTATAATAACCAAGCAAGGCGATTAGGTATATTCCTATCCTAACCGCAAATCCCCTCCCCCTAAGAGTTAAGATCTTGCTCTACTCAATCTTATATGCAATCTAGAATTCCCTCTCCCGAGTTCAATCCTAGATTCGTAGATAGTATTCAATTGGTGATCAAGCAATCAAATAATTAAGCGCAAGATTGAATAAATAAACCAATATGATAAAATAATAAGAACAATTCAAGCTTCAAACTACAACGTTCATGTAGCACCCAAAACTCTAGAACTAATAAACTATAAAATTAAAGAAAGAGAAGAGAAGAAAAATTAGTTAGAAGCCTCCTCCAAGCGTGGTGTTAGATATCACCAAAAGTGGCGTCCTCTCCCCTCCAAAAATTACTCTAGAAACGTTCTCTCATGTATATATACCAAATAGGGTTGGGCCCAAACAATTATACCTTCTCCAATGTGAAAAAGGACACTTTTCCTGGGTGACTCACACGAGCTCGCGCGTCCTTCGCGCGCTATTCTGCCTCAGCCTTTAAAGCGCGCGACTTCGCGCGTTCTTCGCGCGTGTTTCACCCTGTTCCGTTCCGAATTTGGAAAAACGTAAAACATGAAAGGTATATCCCTTTGAGTTAGCTTTCCAACCATATATTGTGTAGCCAAAAGGGAGTTCTGAGCAAAAAGTTATATCTATTTTACTAGACAGTGGGTAATCTGCCTACTGAAGTCTTCGTTTGCTCTAACTATCATCCGTTGACCCCCAAACGCGATCCCGGCTCGTATCCTTGGACTTTTACTCAGACTTCAAAGCTCCAAATCACTTGAATTCAGTCCATAACATTTACATAGCTCGGAATCACTCCTACAAGGCATAAAACACACAGTTAGTGCAAAACACTAGCGATTAAAGCTCAAACTCAATTGAAGTGCAGTAAATTAGAGTGTAATAATCGACTAAAATACTTAATTATAGCCTATCATCAAGCACTCCTCCAGAAATACCAAGGAATCCTCTGATGCTAACCCACTGAATACAGGAGGATCATATTTCTTGAACCTCTCAAGTCTCCGCTGCTCACCCTCTGAAGCGGCTGCCCTGTCCTCGGGTTGAACTGGTACTGCGGGCGGCGTAGGAATAACCTCTAGGACCTGTTCAACATGAACTCGCTGCTCAGGAGTGCGGGAGGCAGGAGTCTGTACTCCTCCCCTGGCCTGGGATGTGGCTGCAGCAAGGGGAAGCAACCCTGCCTGAGCCAAAGTGGTGTACATGCTCATAAATTGTGCCAAAGTCTCCTGGAGTGCTGGAGTAGTAGTGGCAGACGTATCAAGTGTCTGGACTCCGGCTGGTACTGCTGGTGGTACCTCGGCGGCAGCTCGCGTGGGTGCTCTGGCTGCACCGCGAGCGCGTCCTCGGCCTCTAACCCGGCCCCGCCCTCTGAAGGCTGCAGTAGGGGGCGCGGGTGCCTGATCCTCTCGGGTAGCGCGTGTCCTCACCATCTGTGAGAGAATAGAGAGACAGAAGTTTAGTTGTGATAACAAAAATCTCGCACGACAAGGAAATCAAATGAAGTGGAATTTTCCTAATAGTTACATAGCCTCTCGTAGATAAGTACAGAAGTCTCCGTACCGATCAGCGAGACTCTAATAAATCGACTTGTGATCCGTGACTCCTATGAACCTAGAGCTCCGATACCAACTTTTCACGACCCCAGTTCGCCCTCTGTGAACTGTCGTAACGGCACCTAGTCTCTACGACTAGGTAAGCCTAAATTTGCGGAACATAACCAACTTGCGGAAGTAAAACAATTTAAAAACAGAAATAAAGCAATAATAGTGTTCAGATGTGCCACTCGGCATACACCATGTATAAAACTCAAAGCCAATTCCAAATCCAAGACCCGGAAACCCACGAATCACAAGCTAAGGAAAGAGAAATACTTCATAGCTCTAACTCCAGAATTTTTCTAAGAAGAATAGAAAGTACAGAAGGGCTAAATACTAGAAAGCAGGAATAGAAATGGACTCCTCGGTCTGCGGACGCGGCAGATGTACCTCGAAATCTCTAAGTAGTCGCCTCCCTCAAGGATGGTAGGCCTGAGAAGAAGTACCTGGATCTGCACATGAAAAACATGCGCAGAAGAGGCATGAGTACACCACAGCGGTACTCAGTAAGTGCCAAGCCTAACCTCGGTTGGGTAGTGACGAGGAAGGTCAGGGCCCTACTGAGAATAAAAAAATATTTAAGTGACAGGATAAGACAAACATTGCAATTGACAATCTACAGTAAGAGCCTATACAAGATAATAAAAGTACAATAACGGAAAACAGAGGTAAAGGCAAACCACAAGGAACTACCACTCATAGTAAGGATGATAACCGGGGATCTCTTGGTATCCCGAGGATCTCTTGGTATCCTCAAAAATATACTAGGGATCTCTTGGTATCCCGAGGATCTCTAAGTATCCTCAATACACGTGCCGGGGATCTCTTGGTATCCCGTACCTCAGTCCAGATCATAAGTACTTATAGGGGATCTCCCGGGATGTCGTCCCGTAGTCCCAAATTAAAAACACATAGCAGCAACACAAGAAATGCTCAACAAATGCTAGATTTCGTACTAAGTAAACAGACAAGTCTATCCTAACATGCTTCACGTAATGCAATTAAGGCAAATTGAGCAAATAGGCAATTAAGTCTACTAAACATACTTTTCTAAACTAACAACCGGCTAAATACGCATGTAACAAAGAAATAGGAGAAGGAACTCAATTGAAATACTTAAAGAAAACCGGATTTTTCAACAATTAGCTCAAGTATGCGCTCGTCACCTCACGTACGAGGCATTTCAATTACCATAATATCAATCCTAAGGGGAAAGGTCCCCCACACAAGGTTAGAGAAGCCACTTACCTCGAATAAAGCCCAAATTAACCCAAAACCACGCCTTTGCCACGAGTATCCGACTCCAAATGGCCCAAATCTATTAAATCATTTGCATAATGTAAATAAACACTTCAAGTAACTAATTCTATAATTAAATTCTAAGCTAATGCGCGAAATTAGGTAAAATGACCAAAATGCCCCTCGGGCCCACGTCTCGGAATCGGGTGAAAGTTATATTTTCAGAATCCTCACACTCACACGAGTCTATTCATATAAGAATCTCTCAAATCGGGATGTCAAAAACCCAATCAAAACCCAAACTCTTGGTCTAAGAACTTTTTCCCAAATTTCTACAAAAATTCCGAAATTAAAAGATGAATTTAAGTGAATATTCATGGAATTTAGTCTAAACTGAGTAAGAATCACATACCCAAGTCGCGCAGGTGAAAATCCCTTCAAAAATCGTGATCTCTTGAGCTCCCAAGTCCAAAATATGAGTTATGGTCTAAACCCTCGATTTTGGGTTTTAAATTCTGCCCAGATCATTTGTGAATCGCGATCGCGAGAATTCGCATGCGATCGCAAAGAGTAAAAGTGAAGGGCTCCAGAAAATGGCCTACGCGAACGCGAGAGGAAGCACGCGATCGCAGAAGAGGAAAAAGGTGGCATACGCGTTCGCGGTCGAATCCACGCGAATGCGAAGTGGAAAATGGCCACTAAGCCACCGGCTCAGTTTCTACTATGCAAACGCGAAGAATGGGATGCGAACGCGAAGAAGGAGGGAATAGACTTCCGCGATCGTGAACCAACTAATACGATCACGTAGAACAAAATGATCACCCTCCGGAATTACTCTACGCGAACGCGGAGGAAGGGCTGCGATCGCACTGAAGGAAATCGGATACCAACAGTTCAGCAATTCAACAAGTTCCAAAAATTATCCGTTGAGCATCCGAAACACACCCGAGGCCCCCGGGACCTCAACCAAAGGCAACAACATATCCTAAAACCTCATTCAAACTTGTTCCAACCTTCGGAACGTTCAAAACAATATCAAAACACCTATTTTTCATCGGATTTAACCTTAAGAATTTCAAAAACTCTAAAAACACATTTTCGATCAAAAAGTCTACCAAACCTCATCCGAATGACCTGAAACTTTGCACGCACATCCCAAATGACATAACGGAACTACTGCAACTCTCGGAATTCCATTCCGACCCTCTGATCAAAATCTCACTATCGAACCGGAAACTTCCAAAGTTTAAGTTTTCGGCATTTCAAGCCTAAATTAGCTACGGACCTCCAAAACACAATCCAACCACGCCCCTAAACCCAAAATCACCTAACGGAGATAACGGAACCATCAGATTTCCATTTCGAGGCCGTCTTCACACTGTTCTGACTACGGTCAATTTTTCCAACACTTAAGCTCTTATTTAGGGACTAAGTGTCCCAAAACTCTCCGAAACTCGAAACCGAACATCCCGGCAATTTAAAATAGCAGAAATAAACTTGGGGAAAGCAGTTAATAGGGGATCGGGGCGTAAATTCCAAAAACGACCGGCCGGGTCGTTACAAGTACAGACGTCTCCGTATTGATCCGCAAGACTCTACTAAGTCGGCTCATGACTGGTAAGACCTATGTAACCTAGGCTCTGATACCAACTTGTCACGGCCCCAAACCACCCCGGTCGTGATTGCGCCTATCACATTACTAGGCTAGTCGATTCGACATTTATAACATAAAAGGCCTTCTTTTCTTAATTCATTTGCTAATCAGATATTATCACAAATCTTTCATTTAAACATTTCAAAACAAGCGAAAAATATGCAAAACATCAAACACTGCCGATCCCGGTGTCACTAGTCATGAGCCACTAAAAATACAATCTGATACTGTCTACTCAATACAAGATGAGTCTAATAAAACAAATACTAAAAGAAAGGAAGGAGAAAGGCGGGGCTGAGGACGCCATGCAGCTACCTTGCTAGCTCCGGAAATGCTCTGAAAGAAAGGAACAGCTCTCACTCGGATTCCCTAGAACCTGGATCTGCACACAAGGTGCAGGGAGTAACGTGAGTACGCCAACTTAGTAAGTAACAATTATAAATAAAGGCTGAGTGCAGTGACGAGCATTTAAAATCATATACAGATCATAACATAAAAACCTCAGTGGGAATAACAAGATAAATCAGTAATTAAATTCTAAACATCTAGTAAAACTCCAATTTCAATGAAAGTCGTTAAAACATATGTTCAACATTTTCAATAAAGGTTCAGTATAAAGAGGAGTGAAAATAGTACTTTCATAAAACATGCCCCTCGGGCAAGGTATCACTCATATATATAGCCCCTCGGGCAAGTCTCTCAGTCACTCGTGACTCAACTCCTCACACTCAGCACTCACGCTCAATAGATATCTTATAATAACGTTGCAGCGTGCAGCCCGATCCATAAATATATAGTCGACTGCGCTCACTAGGGGTGTGCAGTCTCCGGATGGGCTCCTACAGCCCAAGTGCTATATTGCTGCAGCGTGCAACCCGATCCATATATATATATATATATATATATATATATATATATATATATATATATATATATGCACATTACTAGGCCATTTCATTAGTTACATCGCTGTTAAGTTCCCAAATACATATACATTAAGATCCAGTGGAACACGAGTCCAAAACACATTAGATAGTCTATTGACCTTCCCAATACCCCTGTACAACCCACACAATGTCTACAAAGCCTCTAAGTAGATACAAAAGGAAGTGCTATGAGAGTGCCGGCAACAAGGCCCCGGCTATACCTCAAAACGTGGAAATCATATAAGCAAAATATGTATTACATGGCCCCGAATGAAATGGGGCTTACCAAGACTGCTGGGAAGGTGAAACAAAGCATCGCTAGCTGCGATCAACACTGTCGGCTATAGAACCACCTACATCCATTAAAAGATATAGCGCCCCCGGCAAAAGGGACGTTAGTACTGTCGAATAGTACTAGTATATAAAGCTAAAGCACCATCTTAATAGAATGAAGAATTAAACATAGAGGAAACAGTCATGATGTACAACAAGAGCTTTCAAACAAACACGAAAAACATCAAGGATTACAAAGTCTCCGGTTAAAATTTCCATCTTATTAAGTTGATAATCGCAGTGCCATGTGCCACAATCCACAATACCACTGTGTTCCTACACGGAGTCTGATCACGGCTTGATCGGTTAGGCCATCTCTTTTGATACGTCAACCAAATCCACAGTTACAAATCAACCATTTCCATCACAATCACCACCATGTGTGCGGCATGGCGTCTGATCACAGCCCGATCGGCTAGGCCATCTCCCTTGAGACATCAACCAAATCCACAATTCCATATTTCAATACATTGGCACGAGTTGCTTTACTTACTAAGTCATTCTTGGCACTTGGCCGCATTTCATAATTCAAGTTTCTCTTTCAACATATTCAATAACATTATCATCAGCAACAATAAGACCTATCATGTAAGGCATTTTCACACACCAAGGAAATGCTTGGAAATTCTAAGCACATAGAGGCTTTTCATACAAATTGGCACAACAATATTTATTCAATTTCTTTGACATGAATTCTTAACCTTTCTCAATACATATTCCACATTTATAAACATATTCACAAAGGAGACTATGGCATAATAAGCATTTTGTACAAATATTGCCCACATATCATTCCACATGACACATTTGGGATAGGGAATTCTAGTATGATCAATTTGGGGACTTACGCCGATTTCACGAACACTAGGGGATATCGATTCCAAGAAGAAAGAGGTTTACCCATACATACCTCAATTGAGCCTCTTTAAACATTAAGATGTTCCGGAATTAGCAACCTCAATCTATTTTAGCAATATAGCAAAATTGAACCCAAAATCAGGAGAATGACCAAAATTTCTAGCCTACTAGAGCATTCTATCATACACTATGTGTGTAGTAACTTTTTAAGGCCCTTTTTATGTAAGATTCTACCATCCCTCAACCCATTCCTAGCTCACAACCTCCCCACATTCTTTAAGATGACATGCATGTAAGATATCTACCCGTACACCCAAGATTTGTCTTTCTAATTATCCTCTTGGTACTAAATTTTTCGAAACTAACAGTTAGGGCATAGATTCTTACCAATGATGTGAGAACCTTCTTGATAATCTTCAAGGATTTAGCAAGAATTGATGGGGTAGCTTGATGAAAATCACCCTCTCACTCTAAGACCCCTTTCTCTTACTCTAAGATACCAGAAATATGCTTAAAATGAGCTATAACTTATATTTTAACGATCTGGGATCGGCTTTAAAAATTAGAAATTTGGAGCCCCGACTTGGATCTGCGGTCTCATATGCGACCGCATAATGGACATGCGCCACGAAAAGTGACCGCAAAACAGCCCTCAGGGCTGGAATTTTTCTGTCTGGGTATGCGACCAGTATGCGGTCAGTATACCTATTTTGCGGTCGCATAATGCACCATAGAACTTCCCTTTGCAAAAGTCCAAGACAATTACGAGATGGATATGCGGCCCGCAAAGCGATTATGATATCGCATAATTTGGCCACATAACTGGCTTCCAAATTGGCCAAGTTTTCTTCCTCACTATGCGACCAATATACGGTCTACAGAGTGATTATGCGGCCGCATAAATGCATTCTTCTGCAGCACATTTTCCTACTATTATATCACGTAGATCTAACTTGGCACTACTAAATTTCGGGTTTTCATTAAGAATTTTACGGGGCCTCATATATATATATATATAACACTGCGGCGTGCAGCCCGATCCATAACTATCCTCACAATCCGGCCCTCGGCCTCACTCACTCATCAGCCTCACAAGCCACTCGGGCATCTCAGTGCGAAATTAGGGAACTCAGCCCAAAACACTTTAATGAATATTAAAATAGAGTGATGTACAAGATTAAACAGTAAACATGAATAACCCATGACTGAGGATAAAGCTTTCTATCAAAACAATGTGAGGATAATAGTAAAATAATGTTGAGGGTCCAAACAGTACGGCACAAGGCCACAAACATGGCATTCAACCCAAGTTAACAGAATTATTTCTAAAACACATAGATATCATATAGAGTTTAAAAAATATGCAACTCTACAATTGCCACGGGATGGACCAAGTCACGATCCCTACAGATGCATGCCCACACGCCCGTCACCTAGAATGTGTGTCACCTTTTTTAACAAAATAGTATGAAATTCCGAGGTTTCACACCCTCAGGTCTAGATTTACAATCGTTACTTACCTCAAACCAGACGAAAATCTATTCCGCAATGCCCTTGCCTCTCGACTCAGCCTCAAATCGCAGCGAATCTATCCAAAATCAGAATCATATCATCAATATATGCCAAAGGAACAAAGCCCACACGAAAATTATCAAATTAAATCAAAATTTCCGAAAAGGCCAAACTCGGCCCCCGGGCCCACATCTCGGAATCTGATAAAAATCACATCACTAGAATCCTTATCCTCTCACGAGTCTATACATACCAAAATCATCAAAGTTGGACCTCAAATGGCCCCTCAAATCACCAATTTAAACTCTCCAATTTGAAGCCCTAATCTCCCAATTTCTTCCCTAATTTTCCCACTAATACCATGATTAAACAACAGAATAATCACTATAAACACAAGATACAAGGCCCAAGTAGCATACCTCATTGAAAACACTTGATTTCCCCCTTGAAATCATAGCTCCCAAGCTCCAACTCGTTCAAAATGGTGAAGAAATGGCAGAAATTCATGAAGATGGCCCTTTATACTTTCTGCCCAGCAATTTCGCACCTGCGGCCAATAATTTGCTTCTGTGGACAGCTTCTGCAGTCAAGTCAACCGCATCTGCGGTTTTCACTAAAATTCCCAGGACCGCATTTGCGCCCAGGCACCGCACCTGCAGTCCGGCAGATGCGCCCAACACATCGCGCATGCGGTTCTTCTCCTAATGGTCAAATCCCGCTTCTGCGGTCTACATATCGCATCTGCGACCTTGCATCTACGGTACCCAATTCGCTGGTGCGGATATGACAGAAGCAGCGAAATCCGCTGCATTAACTCAATGCCAAATCCTTCCGTCAACCACCTAAATCCATCCCAACGCCCTCGGGACCTCAACCAAACATACCAACAAGTCACATATTACCATTCAAACTTATTCCAACCTTCAGAACACTCAAAACAACATCAAAACACCAAATCACCCTCGGATTCAAGCCTAAGGATTTCCAAACTTCCGAATTCAGCAAATGATGCATAAACCTATCAAACCTCATCCGAATGACCTGAAATTTTGCACACACCTCACAAATGACACGACGGACCTACTCAAAATTCCAGAATTCCATTCCGACCCCGATATCAAGATTTCCACTGCCAACCAGAAAACTTCATATTTCCAATTTCGCCAATTAAAACCTAAATCTACCACGGACCTCCAAATTACATTTTGAACATGATCTTAAGTCCAAAATCACCTAATAAAGCTATTCGAACCATCAGAATTCTCATTCGAGACCTTATAGCCATAAGTCAACATTCGGTTGACTTTTTCCAACTTAAGCTCCTAAATTAGAGACTAAGTGTCTCGTTTCACTCCAAGACCATTTCCAAACACAGAACTACCAACACGATATGATGAAATATAGGTGAACAACACATAAGGAAGCAGAAATGGGGAGAACAAGGTTGTAACTCATGAAACGATCGGCCGAGTCATTACATGTATCCTGAAGAAAATTTTCCGTATTTTCCCCAAATTTGTACACGGGCAATAACTTCTTTAAGGAAAGTCAATTTCATGCCTCAAGCCTTCTCAATTTCGTTTTCAGTTACTATTATTTCTAACAATTTTAAAGAAGTTATTATGCTATGGAGAACATTTTGTCCGCTGTTGAAAATCCAAAAGAGTTCATCAAACTCGACCGTTTTGATAGATCAAACTTTACTCGCTGGAAGAACAAGATGACTTTCCTACTGACTGCTCTAAATATTTTTTAAGTTCTTGATCCGCAATTACCTGTTGTGCCAAAACCCACGGCAGAGGATTCTGATGAAGTGAAAGCAACAAGGAAGAAACGGGAAGATGATGAACTGCTGTGCCGGGAACATATTCTGAATACATTAACATATTGTCTCTATGATCTTTATCAAAATTTGAAGTCTCCATGGGAAATCTGGACGACACTGATGCTTATGAAAACGAGAAACGAGGTATTGATAAATTTCTATCTTTAAAGTCCTTCGAATTTAAAATGGTTGATACAAAGCCCATTATGGATTAGATTCATGAACTGCAAATCTTAGTTTCAAAACTAAGTGATCTTGAAGTTAAAATTCCTGATGCACTTCAAATCGGTGCTATACTTTCTAAAATGTCTTCTTTTTGGAATGACTATGGAAAGAAAATCCCGCATTCTTCTGAGAAATTGACTGTGGAATAGTTTCGAGCTCACATTCAAATTGAAAGTGAGACTCGAATTCGTGATGCTTTTATGCAACCTTCAAGTTCCACAGTTAATAGTGTTAGTCAGAATAACAACGGAGATGGAAACAAAAATCTGAAAGTATCCAATAAGCCTCAATTAAAAAAGAGGAATTCTTTGAAATGTCATCATTGTGGAAAGAAAGGCCACAAGATTCGTGATTGCAGGATTAAGAAAACAGGGGTTAACTTTAACCATGGAAATTCGGGAAACTTCGGAAAGGTCTGAGAAAGCAAAAGCAAACACAGTTGAAAGTTCTTCACAAGGCTTGGTTGCAATGGTTTCTGTAGTACCATGTAATATGGTTATAGAATTAGACATGGTTGTTGCTGCTTTTAAGGGTCAAGACTAGTGGTTGGATTCGGGTGCCACCGTTCATGTCTATTATGAGAATAATATGTTCAAGGCTTATGTAGATGTGAAGGAACCCAAGAAGGTTCTCATGAAAAATAATATGACTGCAGATGTTGCAGGAAAAGGAAGTGTTGAGAACAATGTCACTTCTGGACAGAAGCTAACATTGCTAAATGTCTACCATGTCCCCGACATGAAGAAGAACTTGATGTCTGTTTGTTTGCTGTCTAAGAGAGGCTTCAAGATAGTCATAGAATCCGATCATGTAATAGTATCTAAGAATGGTTTATTTATTGGAAAGTGCTACACTTGTGATGGCATGCTCAAACTTAGTATTAATGCAATAAACTATATTTCTACTTATATTGTTGAGTCCCATTATTTTTTATAGCATGCTAGATTAGGACATTTAAATTTTGGTTCGTTTAGTTATATTTCCAAAAATGGATATATTTCCTGCAAGCAGGATCATGTGAAAAAATGTGAGATATGTATACAAGCAAAAATGACTATGAAACATTTTCCTAAAACTAAAAGATTTAGTGAATCGTTACACATAGTATATTCTAATATATGTGAATTAAATGGAAAATTAACTAGAGAAGGCAAAAGATATTTTATTACTTTTATAGATGATTATTCCAGATTCACATATGTTTACTTGCTTAGAACAAAAGATGAAGCCTTTCGGAAGTTTAAAGAATATAAATCTGTTGTGGAAAATCAAAAGAGTACTAATATTAAGATTCTTCGTAGTAATAGAGGTGGAGAATATTTTTCCTCTGAGCTTAATAAGGTTTGCGAAGAAAATGGTTTGATACATCAAACAAGTGCTTCTTATACACCGCAACAAAATGGTTTGCCTGAAAGGAAAAATAGAACTTTAGTTGACATGGTTAATGCTATGTTAATGAATGCACATCTACCTCATAATTTATGGGCTGAAGCACTTTTAACAGCTTATCACTTATTAAATAGGGTGCCTTCAAAAAGTATACATGTTTCACCGTATGAACTTTGGAATGGTAGAAAACCAAACTTAGATTATTTTAAAGTGTGGGGGTGTATATAATTCTATAGGATTCATGATCATCAAAGAACCAAACTAGGTCCCAGAGGAATTAAAAGTATTATTTTTGGATATGCACAAAATTCGAAGGCATATAGACTATTGGATCTAGAATCTATTCATGTTAATTTCATTGAAAATAGTTTTATACATGATAGTATTAATGAGAAAGTGGCTGAACCAAAGGAAAGTGAAATTAGTGCATACAGATTGTCACATTTTGAAACTGCTACAAGTAAAGAGAAAAGTGATAATATTTAGATGGAACCAAGAAAGAGTCAAAGAATAAGAAAAGAAAAGTGTCTTGGTTCTGATTTTATCTCTTCACAGTCCTTAGTCTTTCTTGTAGAATGAGATAGAAAAAATATCTGTAATCAAATTCCTATCTTATTAAATGTTGAAGAAGACCCGAAGACATTTCAAGAAGCTATGGCTTCTCGAGATACTGCCTTCTGGAAAGAGGCTATTAATGATGAATTGGATTCAATAATATCCAACAATACTTGGATTTTAGTTGATCTTCCAATTGGATCAAAACCCATAGGTTGCAAATGGGTCTTTCGGAGGAAGTATAATACAGACGGTTCTATCCAAACCTTCAAAGCAAGATTAGTAGCAAAAGGTTTCACTCAAAAAGAAGGCATAGACAGTTTTGATACTTATGCTCCTATAGCAAGAATAACATCCATTAGAGTGGTTTGACCGTTGTCTTCTATACATAACTTGTCTGTGCATCAAATGGATGCTAGACAGCCTTTTTAAACGGAAACCCTAGTGAAGAGATTTATATGCAACAACCTGAAGGTTTTGTTCTTCCAGGAAATGGGAAGAAAGTATGTAAGTTGATAAAGTCTCTCTATGATTTGAAACAAGCACCTAAACAATGGCATGAAAGGTTTCATAGTGTTGTACTATCAAATGGATTCATACATAATCATGCTGACAAATGTATTTACTCCAAGTTCACAAAAGAATACGGAGTTATCATTTGTCTATATGTTGATGACATGCTAATATTTGGTACAAATATGCTTGGTATTACTGAAACCAAGAAGTATCTAACTTCAATTTTTAAGATGAAAGACTTAAATGAAGTAGATACTATTCTAGGCATAAAGGTAAAAAGAGAGAACAAACGAATGACTTTATCACAATCGCATTATATTGATAAAGTCCTTGCTAAGTTCAGTCATTAGGCATAAAGTAGTTTAATACTCCTTATGACTCCAGTATTAAGCTAACCGAAAATACTGGAGGAGCAATAGCCCAATTAGAGTATGCAAGTGCAATAGGTAGAGCGATGTATGCAATGCATTGTATAAGACCTGATATAGCATTTGATGTTTGTAAACTTTCAAGGTTTACTAGTAATCCAAGTAATGATCATTGGAAAGCAACAACTAGAGTACTTGGATATTTAAAATATAAAAATATTTGGGCATCTGCTATAATGGTTTTCTCACTGTTTTAGAAGGATATTCCGATGCAAGTGGTATTACTAGTGTTAATGATAATAAATCAACTTCAGGATAGATATTTACTTTAGGAGGTGGTGCCATTAGTTGGGAATCCAAGAAACAAACTTGTATTTCTCATTCTACTATGGAATCTGAATTCATAGTATTAGCAGCTGCTGGGAAAGAAGTAGAATGGTTGAGAAAACATACTATTAGATATAAAGTTGTGGCCACAACCCATGCCAGCCATTTCTACATTTTGTGATAGTGAGACTACCATGTGTGTGGCCATAATAAGATATATAATAGGAAATCAAGACATATAAGCTTGAGACATGCTTATATAAAAGAATTAGTCACAAATGGGACTATAACTATTGTGTATGTGAGATCGAATAAGAATTTGGCTGATCCACTTACCAAAGCATTGATGAGAGATGTAGTACAACAAAATTGTGAAGGAATGGGGCTAAAACCCTTGAATTAAACACAACAACGGGAACCCAACTTTGAGTTAGTATACACTCTAACAAAATAAGTTCAATGAGGCAATAACAAGTTTCTTTGTGTTGTTTAAGCACTGATCTCCTTTGAGAGCCTTAATGCAAATGTACTACATACTGTTATGTTAGGAGTCAATAAGTTGTTAAATGCCTGGAATAACAGGGGCAAAATAACAAACTTTATAGTGCAAACTGTTACCCGAAGAGGTTGAGTTAAATCTTAATAAAATTAGTAAATGTCTGTAGTAAATGGGACAATTTATCTAATTTTACCTATATGAATACTGAAGTGGCGCCGCTTCAAGCAAGATTTAAAGGGTTAATCTTGTAAGTATTCATGAAATCAGGATGAGCACAGGGCCATAAACGTGCTAAAGCATATACTGGGTTTTCTGAGTTACTAAAATAGTATTACGTGTGTGATATTTTCGGTTTTGGCACAAGGATTTGTGGTTCAAATCATTAAGATACCAATAACTTCGTCAGAACATTAAAGTATTTGCACTAATGAAAAGTTCAAATCTAAACAAGATACTTTCCGGTATGCATGATATTATAAGAAATATAACAAACTAGTGGGGGATTGTAAGAAGTAGTTTGTTAATTTGTGGGCAATGTGGGACTTTCCCACATCGGTGGCCTAAAGCCTTTTTATGGGCTTTTTAAGCTGTTGTCCATTTTATATATTTGTTTAAGAATACACACTATTATGTGTATGTGCAAATATTTATATATATATATATATATATTAAATACTTGGACTTGGACTTGGACTTGGACTTGGGCCGGGCCAGATATTAAATTAATATTTTTATTTTTTATTTCTATAACAGAAAATCTGTTTTATTTGAATTTAAAATTCAAATAAACAGACACATCTGTTAATGAAATAAAGTGTCTATTCGGAAAAGGCATGACTTTTGCTCTATAAAAAACACGAGATTCCCTACAAAGATATTCAGAAAATATGCAAGTGTTAATTAGTGGCTTGTTGTATCCTGAAGAAGATTGCCTGTATTTTTTCCAAATTTGTATACGGGTAATAACATTAAGGAAAGTCGATTTCACGCCTCAAGCCTTCTCAATTTCGTTTTCAATTACCATTATTTCTAACAATCTTAAGAAGTTATTCTGCTATGGAGAACATTCTGTCCGCTGTTGAAAATCCAAAAGAGTTCATCAAACTCGATCATTTTGATGGATCAAACTTTACTCGTTGGAAGGACAAGATGATTTTCCTACTGACTGCTCTGAAGATTTTTTATGTTCTTGATCCGCAATTGCCTGCTGTGCCAGAACCCACAGCAGAGGATTCTGATGAAGTGAAAGCAACAAGGAAGAAATGGGAAGATGATGAACTGCTGTGCCGGGAACATATTCTGAATACAATAACAGATCATCTCTATGATCTGTATCAAAATTTTAAGTCTCCAAGGGAAACTTGGACGGCATTGCAAAATGCTTATGAAAACGAGAAACGAGGTATTGATAAATTTCTATCTTTAAAGTACTTCGAATTTAAAATGGTTGATACAAAGCCCATTATGGATCAGATTCATGAACTGCAAATCTTAGTTTCAAAACTAAGTGATCTTGAAGTTAAAATTTCTGATGCACTTCAAATCAGTGTTATACTTTCTGAACTGCCTTCTTCTTGGAATGACAATAGAAGGAAAATCCTACATTCTTCTGAGAAATTGACTATGGAATAGTTTCGAACTCACATTCAATTTAAAAGTGAGACTCGAATTCGTGATGCTTTTATGCAACCTTCAAGTTCCAAAGTTAATAATGTTAGTTAGAATAATAACGGAGATGGAAACAAAAATTTGAAAGATTCCAATAAGCCTCAATTTAAAAAGAGGAATTCTTTGAAATGTCATCAATATGGAAAGAAAGGCCACAAGATTAGTGATTGCGGGTTTAAGAAAGCAGGAACTAACTTTACATCTTAGTAAAGTCCTGGTACATCTTCGCGGCACCCGGATGAATGGAATACCGTGAACTATAAGCCTCCTCTAGAATCAACTCTCGAAGCCCATCAACATTGGGTACACAAACTCGACCCTGCATCCTCAATACCCCGTCATCACCAATAGTCACATCTCTGGCATCGCTATGCAAAACCTTGTCCTTGAGTACAAGAAAATGAGGGTCATCATACTGACGCTCCCGAATACGATCAAACAAGGAAAACCGAGAGACCACGAAAGCTAGAACCTGACTGGGCTCCAAAAGATCCAATCTCACAAACTGGCTGGCTAAGGCCTGAACATCCATCGCCATGGGCCTCTCTACTGCTGGTAAATAAGCCAAACTCCCCAAACTATCTGGCCGGCGGCTCAAAGCATCAGCCACCACATTGGCCTTGCCCGAGTGATACAAAATAGTGATATCATAGTCCTTCAGCATCTCTAACCACCTCCTCTGTTGCGAATTAAGGTCCTTCTGCTTGAACAGATGCTGCAAACTCCAGTGATCAATATAAATCTCACAAGGCACACCGTACAAATAATGATGCCAGATCTTCAAGGCGTTAACAATAGCAACTAACTCGAGATCATGGACAAGATAATTCTTCTCATGTACCTTCAACTGTCTGGACGCGTAGGAAATCACCCTACTGTCCTGCATCAATACCGCTTTAAGGCTAATCCTCGAGGCATCACAATAGACAGCATAAGACCCGAACCTATAGGCAATATCAAAATTGAGGCTGTAGTCAAAGCTATCTTGAGCTATTGAAAGCTCTCCTCACGCTCTTCCGTCCATTGGAACGGAGCACCCTTTTGGGTCAGCCTAGTCATAGGTGCTGCAATGGATGAAAACCCCTGAACAAAGCGACGGTAATAACGCGCCAAACCAAGAAAACTACATATCTCGGTAGCTGAGGATGGCCTAGGCCAACTCTGCACTACTTCCACTTTCTTCGGATCCACCCGAATACCCTCACTCGAAACCACGTGGCCCAAGAATTCCACGAAATCCAACCAAAACTCACATTTCGAGAACTTAGCATATATTTTCTTCTCTCTCAAAGTCTGGAGCACTGTCCTCAGGTGCTGCTCATGATCTTCCCGACTATGAGAATATACCAAAATGTCATCAATGGAGACAATGATGAGTGAGTCAAGATATGGTCGGAATACACTGTGCATCAAATACGTGAAGGCTGTTGGGGCATTGGTCAGCCCAAATGACATAACAAGGAACTGGTAATGACTATACCGAGTCCTGAAGGCAGTCTTCGAGATATCTAGCTCCCGAATCTTCAACTAATGATAGCCTGAATGCAAGTCAATCTTAGAAAACACACAAGCACCCTATAACTGATCAAACATGTCATCAATACGGGGCAAAGGATAACGGTTCTTCACTGTAACCTTGTTCAACTGTCGATAATCAATACACATACACATAGAACCATCCTTCTTTTTCAAAAATAAGACAGGAGCACCCCAAGGTGATACACTGGGCCGAATGAAACCCTTATCAAGCAATTCCTGTAACTGCTCCTTCAACTCAGGAGGAGACATACGGTACGAAGGAATAGAAATGGGTTGAGTGCCCGGCAACAGATCAATGCCAAAATCAATATCTCTATCGGGCGGCATGCCCGGAAGGTCAGCTGGAAACATATCAAAGAAATCCCGTACTACTGGGACTAAATCAATTGTAGGGGTATCAATACTGACATCTCTCACATAAGCTAGATACGTGTCACACCCCATCTCAACCATAAGCTGAGCCTGAAGGAATGAAATAATTCTACTGAAAGTATGATCTAAGGTACCCCTCCACTCTACTCGCGGTACACCTAGCATAGCCAGCATCACAGTTTTGGCATGACAATAAAGAATAGCATAATGGGGCGACAACCAGTCCATGCCGAAGATAACATCAAAATCTACCATGCTGAATAACAATAAATCGGCTCTGGTCTCAAAATCACTAAGAGCAACAAAACACGACCGATAAATGCGGCCCATAATAAAAGAATCTCCCACAGGAGAAGAAACATAAACATGGGAACTCAAAGAATCCCGAGATACACCCAAATGTAGGGCAAAAATAAGAAAACACATAAGAATAGGTGGATCATGGATCAAATAAAACCGATGCATCTCTATGACAAACTAGGACAATACCTGAGATGACAGAATCAGAGGCGACAACCTCGGTACGGGAAGGAAGGGCATATTATCTGGCTTGGCCTCCCCCTCTAGGGCGACCTCTACCTCCCCGACCTCCACCTCTAGCTGGCTGAGCAGGTGGGGTAGCAACTGGTGCGGAAACCATAGCCTGGAAACTCCGCGGAGCATGCTGTGGCTGAGAAGTCTGTGGAGGTGCACCCCTCCCTTGGCTAGGGCAATACCTCACCACATGGCGTATGTCACCACACTCAAAACAACCTCGCGCCTGACGTGGCGTAGGAACTGTGCGGTACGGGTACTTTGAGACCCCTGAACACCTGAAGCACTGTGCGAAGCCCGAAACGCAAACTGCGCTGGCTGACCCACAAAACCTCTACCATGCCGTACTCTTCCTCCAAAATAAGGTTCAGTGGATCTCTCCAGTCTACAAGGTCTCCTCGCTTCCCAATACTCCCTCTCCTAACCTCGTCTGTCCTCTCTCTCCTGGAGCTACATGTTCTCTACTCGGCGAGAGATCCTCACCACCCATTGAACTGGGACCACAGGCTGTGTCGCCATGACACCTGGAACCTGACCAATGCAAACTTGCTGCTCTGGAGAGGGGGCGGCAGAAGTCTGGGTCCCTTCCCCGATCTATGAAGTAGTTGGTACAACCTGAGTCAGTCCCGCCTGAACCAATGTACCAAACATGCTCAGGAACTGTGTTAAGGTCTCCTGAAGTGCTGGAGTAGTAGTAGCATTAGGCGTATCAGGCGCCTGGGCTCCAGCTGGAACTGCTGGTGGCTCCTCTGTAGCAGCTCGCGCAGGTGTTCTGGCTGCACCACGCGCGCGTCCTCGGCCTCTACCCCGGCCCCGACCTCTGACGGCTCTCGCAAGGGGTACGGGTGTCTGGTCATCTCCGGTAGCACGTGTTCTAACCATCTGTGAGAGAATGGAAGGTAGAGGTTTAGGATTGTGATGTCAAAAATCTCGCACGACTGGGAAATCAAATGAAATGGAATTTTTCCTAACGGTTACATAGCCTCTCGTAGATAAGTACAAATGTCTCTGCACCGATCCACGAGACTCTAATAAATCAACTTGTGATTCATCACTCCTATGAACCTAGAGCTCTGATACCAACTTGTAACGACCCCAGTTCACCCACCGTGAACTATCGTGACGGCACCTAGTCTCTACGACTAGGTAAGCCAAACAAATGCGGAAAAGAAACAATTACTGAAAGAAAAAAATTAAAAACCAAGATAAACAAAATGAAACAGTGTTTAAGATGCCGCTCGGCGCATAACAGTACAAGAATCTCAACCTAACACTCCCAAAATCCGGAACCCCATGAATCACAAGCTAAGAGATGCATAAAGAAGCTCTAACTCCAAAAATGTCTATCTACAAGGAAAATACATAAGGGATATACTAATACAGAGAATAGAAAGGGACTCCTCAGTCTGTGGACGTGGCAGATATACCTCGAAATCTCTACAAAAGCGCCTCGCCTCAAGAGTGATAAGAATGAGTGGAAGTACCTGGATCTGCACATGAAAAACATGCGCAGAAAGGGCATGAGTACACCACAGCGATACTCAGTAAGTGCCAAGCCTAACCTCGGTTGGGTAGTGATGAGGAAAGCCAGGGCCCTACTGAGATTATATGAAATACAAGGTATAACATTATAGAATAATACAATATAATTAAGTGAAACACTAAGAAGTAACAGAGGATAGAAAGAACAACAACAGCAATAACAGAGACAAAATAATCACGGAAAGGAATATAGCTCAACATAGAGATAACAACCTAGGATCTCATAGTATCCCGAGGTTCTCTTAGTATCCTCAATATGTATGCTGGGGATCTCTTAGTATCCCGAGGATCTCTTAGTATCCTCAATATATGCTGGGGATCTCTCGGTATCCCAAGGATCTCTTAGTATCCTCAATATATATGTTGGGGATCTCTCGGTATCCCAAGGATCTCTTAGTATCCTCAATATACGTGCTGGGGATCTCGCGGTATCCCGCACTACAGTCCAAATTAGTATAGGTGCAGGGGATCTCCCGGAATACAAATCCGTAGTCCCAAAGTAAACAAGCAGGGGGAGGGGACCTCCCTGGATACCGTCCCGTAGTCCCAAAGTAAACACACAGCAGCAACACGAAGAATACTCAATTCAGTTCAAATTTCATACCAAGGTAAAAATAGGTATATCTAACCTAGCATGCCACATATAATCCAAATAAGGCAATTTGAACAAATAAAGCAATTAAGGCAATTAGACATGCTTCCCTAAGCTAACAGCATGCTTACATTGCAAATACTATAAGCAGGAAAGGAAACACAATTTGAGTTACTTAATGTAAACAGGATTTTCAACAATTAGCACAAGTACGCACTCGTCACTCTCATACAAGGCATTTCAAATATCAACAATGCCAAATCCTAAGGGGAGTTTCCCCCACACAAGGTTAGGCAAGCCAGTTACCTCGTACCGGCTCAAAATCAGCCCAAAACCACGCTCTTGCCACAAGTACTCGACTCCAAATTGCCAAAATCTATTCAATTCAATTGCATAATGTAAATAACACTTCAAGTAACTGATTCTACAAATAAATTCTAAGCTAATACGCAAAATTAGGCAAAATGATCAAAAATGCCCTCCGGGCCCACATCTCGGAATCGGTTAAATTTTACATTTTCAGAATCCTCATACTCTCACGAGTCTAACCATACCAAAATTATCCAAATCCAATGTAAAATTCCCAATCAAAACTCAAAATTTGGGTCTAAGAACTTTCTCCAAATTTTTCCCCAATTTTCATCTCAAATCCAAAATTAAATGACAAAACTAAGATTAGATTATAGGAATACAACTAGAAAGGGATTAGGAATCATTACCCACTGATTTCCTCTTCAAAATCCTCCCAAAATCGCCCTTTCCCGAGCTCCAAATCAATTTTCTAACTTTTGATTTCAAACCCTCGAAATTCTTATTTTTTGCCTAGCAAATCCGCTTCTGTGGCCAAGGGACCGCACCTGCGGTCCCGCTTCTGTGGAAAAACAACCGCATCTGCGGTTCTCACTTAAAAGCCTGGGATCGCACCTGCGGTCGATTACTCGCACATGCGCCATCGCATATGCATCCAGGCATCCGCTTCTGCGGCTCCTCACAACTCACCTCTTGGCCGCTTCTGCGGCTTGATACCGCATCTGCGGGAGTCGCATATGCGGCCTCTAAACCGCAGATGCGATTATGACAGCAGCCATAAACTTCAGCTGCAACTCCAAATTCCTAACTTTCCGTCAACCATCCGAAATCAACCCAAGGCCACCGGGACCTCAACCAACAGCACGGACAAGTCATATACCACTACCCAAACTTATACCAATCTTCAAAACACCTCAAACAATGTCGAAACACCAAATTATCATCGAAATCAAGCCTAAAAATTCCAACAACTTCTGAATTACGCTTTCGATCAAAAAGTCTACTAAACCTCGTCCGAATGACCTGAAATTTTGCACACACGTTACATTCAACAATAAGAAGCTACTCCAACTTCTGGAATTCCATTCCGACCCCGATATCAAAATCTCACTATCGAACTGGAAACTTCAAAAAAATTCAACTTTCGGCATTTCAAGCCTAAATAAGCTACGGACCTCCAAAATACAATTCGAGCACGCTCCTAAACCTCAAATCACCCAACAGAGCTAACGGAACCAACGAAATTCTATTTCGAGGCCGTCTTCACACTACGGTCCAAATTCTAAAACTTAAACTCTCATTTAGGGACTAAGTGTCCCAAAACTCTCCGAAACTCCAATTAAATCCTCCCGAAAATTCATAATAGCAGAAACAAATACGGGAAATGCAGTTAATAGGGGATCGGGGTGTAAATTCTTAAAACGACCGGCCGTGTCATTACAAATAAACTATGTTTCTACTTATATTGTTGAGTCCAATTCTTCTTTATGGCATGCTAGATTAGGACATTTAAATTTTGGTTCGTTAAATTATATATCCAAAAATGAATTTATTTCCTGCAAGCATGATCATGTGTAAAAATGAGAGATTTGTATACAAGCAAAAATGACTAAGAAACATTTTCCTAAAACTGAAAGCTTTAGTGAATTGTTACACTTAGCATATTCTGATATATGTGAATTAAATAGAAAATTAACTAGAGGAGGCAAAAGATATATTATTACTTATATAGATGATTATTCCAGATTCACATATGTTTACTTGCTTAGAACAAAAGATGAAGCCTTTCAGAAGTTTAAAGAATATAAATCTGTTGTGAAAAATCAAAAGAGTACTAAAATTAAGATTCTTCGTAGTGATAGAGGTGGAAAATATTTTTCCACTGAGTTAAATAAGTTTTTCGAAGAAAATAGTTTGATACATCAAACAAGTGCTCCTTATACACCGCAACAAAATGGTTTGGCTGAAAGGAAAAATAGAACTTTAATTGGCATGGTTAATGCTATGTTAATGAATTCACATCTACCTCATAATTTATGGGGTGAAGCACTTTTAACAGCTTGTCACATATTAAATAGGGTACCTTCAAAAAGTATACATGTTTCACCATATGAACTTTGGAATGGTAGAAAACCAAACATAGATTATTTTAAAGTGTGGGGGTAGGGTTCATGATCATCAAAGAACCAAACTAGGTCCCTGAGGAATTAAAAGTATTTTTGTTGGATATGCACAAAATTCAAAGGCATATAGACTATTGGATCTAGAATCTAATGTTATAATATAATCTATTCATGTTGATTTCATTGAAAATAGTTTTATACATGATATTATTAATGAGAAAGCGGCTGAACCAAATGAAAGTGAAGTTACTGCATATAGATTGTCACATTTTGAAACTGCTACAAGTAAAGAGAAAAGTGATAATATTATGATAGAACCAAGAAAGAGTCAAAGAATAAGAAAAGAAAAGTGTCTTGGTTCTGATTTTATCTCTTCACAGTCCTTAGTCTTTCTTGTAGAATGAGATAGAAAAAATATCTGTAATCAAATTCCTATCTTATTAAATGTTGAAGAAGACCCGAAGACATTTCAAGAAGCTATGGCTTCTCGAGATGCTGCCTTCTGGAAAGAGGCTATTAATGATGAATTGGATTCAATAATGTCCAACAATACTTGGATTTTAGTTGATCTTCCAATTGGATCAAAACCCATAGGTTGCAAATGGGTCTTTTGGAGGAAGTATAATACAGACGGTTCTATCCAAACCTTCAAAGCAAGATTAGTAGCAAAAGGTTTCACTCAAAAAGAAGGCATAGACAATTTTGATACTTATGCTCCTGTAGCAAGAATAACATCCATTAGAGTGGTTTTATCGTTGTCTTCTATATATAACTTGTCTGTGCATCAAATGGATGTTATACAGCCTTTTTAAAGGGAAACCTTAGTGAAGAGATTCATATGCAACAACCTGAAGGTTTTGTTCTTCCAGGAAATGGGAAGAAAGTATGTAAGTTGATAAAGTCTCTCTATGGTTTGAAACAAGCACCTAAACAATGGCATGAAAGGTTTCATAGTGTTGTACTATCAAAAGGATTCATACATAATCATGCTGACAAATGTATTTACTCGAAGTTCACAAAAGAATACGGAGTTATCATTTGTCTATATGTTGATGACATGCTAATATTTGGTACAAATATGCTTGGTATTACTGAAACCAAGAAGTATCTAACTTCAATTTTTAAGATGAAAGACTTAAATGAAGTAGACACTATTCTAGGCATAAAGGTGAAAAGAGAGAACAAACGAATGACTTTATCACAATCGCATTATATTGATAAAATGATTGCTAAGTTCAGTCATTTAGGCATAAAGGAGTTTAGTACTCCTTATGACTCCAGTATCAAGCTAACTAAAAATACTGGAAGAGCAATAGCCTAATTACAGTATGCAAGTGCAATAGGTAGTTTGATGTATGCAATGCATTGTATAAGACCTGATATAGCATTTGCTGTTTGTAAACTTTCAAGGTTTACTGGTAATCCAAGTAATTATCATTGGAAAGCAATAACTAGAGTACTTGGATATTTAAAATATACAAAATATTGGGGCATCTCCTATAATGGTTTTCCCACTGTTTTAGAAGGATATTCTGATGCAAGTTGGATTACTAGTGTTAATGATAATAAATCAACTTCAGGATCGATATTTACTTTAGGAGGTGGTGCCATTAGTTGGGCATCCAAGAAACAAACTTGTATTTCTCATTCTACTATGGAATCTGAATTCATAGCATTAGCAGCTGCCGGGAAAGAAGCAGAATGGTTGAGGAACATGTTATTGGATATAAAGTTGTGGCCACAACCTATGTCAGCCATTTCTGTATTTTGTGATAGTGAGACTACCATGTGTGTGGCTCATAATAAGATATATAATGGAAAATCAAGACATATAAGCTTGATACATGCTCATATAAGAGAATTAGTCACAAATGGGACTATAACTACTGTGTATATGACATAAAATAAGAATTTGGCTGATCCACTTACCAAAGGGATTGGCGAGATATGTGTACAACAAACTTGTGAAGGAATGGGGCTAAAACCCTTGAATTAAACACAAGCAACAGGAAGTATTAATTAGGAAAGGGGTTGGGCTATTTTACCCTTATTTATGTCTTAAGATATAATCTCTCATCATTGAATACTTATTCTATTTATGTGTTATCTCCATCTTTAAGAACAATTATTACTAAGGGTAAAAAAGGAGAAAAATAATCAATTTTGTCTTGAACTTTTAAAATGACAAACAATTTGAGATAATTATTTTCAGTAACCACGTGTCACGACCCAAGTTCCCCCTCCGTGAACTGTCGTGACGGCACCTAGTCTCTACGACTAGGTAAGCCTAACAAATTGCAAAAAAAGGAAATAGAGATACGAAACAAGCAATTTACGGGTAACAAAATAAAGAAGTTTAAAATGCCGCTCGGCATATACAATATCACTCTCTCAAACTAAACAAAACATTCAAAAAAACCAGGAATCTCATGAATCACAAGCTAAAGAAAATACATGGTGTTCTAACTACAGAAGTCTAGACAAAAGGAAATACAGGAAGTCTATAGCTAAAGAGAGAATAGAGAGGGACTTCTAGGCCTGCGGACACGGCAGATATACCTCGAAGTCTCTGGGTCGCCTCGCCTCACAGATAGTATGGCTGAGCAGAAGAACCTGGATCTGCACACAAAAAACATGTGCAGGAAAGGGCATGAGTACACCACAGCGGTACCTAGTAAATGCCAAGCCTAACCTCGGTCAAGTAGTGACGAGGAAGGCCAGGGCCCTACTAGTTATAAATATAACAAGGTAAAATAGTATAAAATGTGACAGTATAATTAAAGATGCTAACAGCCAAATAAAGATAAAACCTCATAAAGAAAATAACTCATTAAGCAGTGATAGCAACAGGAGATCTTCCAGGATAACGTCCCGCAGTCCCAAACATAAATGTGTAGAGGATCTCCCCGAATACCATCCCGTAGTCCAAAAGTAAATAGCCAGTACAAGGGGATCTCCCGGGATACAGTCCCATAGTCCCAAATATAAATGTGTAGGGGGATCTTCTGGAATACCGATCCGTAGTCCTAAAGTAAACATGCAGGAGGATCTCCCGGGATACCGTCCCGTAGTCCAAAAGTAAACAAACAACAGTCTCAAGAAAGAAATCCACAGTTCTATCCAAGTTCGTATCACGAAAATAGGAAAATTCTACTCTAAACATGCTACACAGAATCCAAGTAAGGAGTTAAAGCAAATAAGACAGTTTAGTCACATAAGCATGTTTTCCTAAGCCTAACAAGAAACTTCAAATACAAGTATTGCTCAATTAAAAGAAAACACGGATATTTACTTAATGAAAATGGGGGTTTTCAACAATTAGCACGTGTACGCACTCGTCACCTCACGTACATGGCATTCATATAATAATAGTACCAAAATCCTAAGGGGATTTCCCACACACAAGGTTAGGCAATCCACTTAACTCGAACCAAGCTCAAATAAATCCGAAATCACGCTCTTGCCATGAGTATCCAACTCCGAGTGGCCCAAATCTAATCAAATCAATTTCATAATGTAAATATAACTACAAACAACGAGTTTAGCTAAAGGAATCGAAGCTAAGTCAAGAAAATAGAAAAGCGCCCATAAAACCTCTCCTGGCCAACGTCTCAAAATCGGGCAAAACTTACGGATTATGAACACCCATTCACTCACGAGTTCACTCATACAAAAATCATCTTAATCCGACGTCAAAATCTCACTAAAAACTCAGATTTTCCATTGGGGGACTTTTTCCCCTATTTCCAAAATTTTACCCTCAAATTCCTTAATTAGAAGATAAAACTAACAATACATTATATTAGAAAAAAATTAGAGTTAGAATTCATTACTGCGAGGGGTCCACAGCACCTGCGGTCCCGCTTCTGCGGCTGGGGTTCTGCATCTGCGAAAATTCATTAAGCGACCAGATTCCGGACCTGCGCCCCTTTACTCGCAGATGCGGTTCCGCTTCTGCGGTCCATGGGCTGCATCTGCAACCATTGATCTCTAAGCCTCAGATCGCTTCTGCGGTCTACAACCCGCTTCTGCGGCGCCGCACCTGCGGTCCAAGCTCCGCAGGTGCGAAACCAACAGGTTCAGCAATTCAGAAAATTGCCTAAGTCCAATTCAACTTCCTTTAAGCATTCGAAACTCATCCGAGGCCTCCGGGACCTCAACCAAACATGCCAACCAATCCTAAAACATCATACGAACTTAGCCCAACCCTCAAATCACATCAAACAACGGTAAAACCACGAATCACCCTCCAATCCAAGCTTAATGAACTTGAAATCCCAAGAATTCTACAACCGATGCCAAAACCAACCAAACCAAGTCCGATTGACCCCAAATTTTGCACACAGGTCACCTTCAACACTACGGAACTATTCCAACTTTCGGAATCGGATTCCGACCCTGATATAAAAATTTCACTATCGATCTAGAACTTTCAAAAATTTAACTTTTGGCATTTCAAGCCTAAATAAGCTACGGACCTCCAAAACACAATCCGAACACACCCCTAAGCCCAATATCACCCAACGAATCTAATGGAATCGACAGAAATCCATTTCGAGGTCGTCTTCACACTTGTAACGACCCGATCGGTTGTTTTGAGCATTTGCACTTCGCTTGCCAGTTCTCGGGCAAGGCTAGCCCTGTATGATGCTTTATGACTTATGTAAATCGTTGGTTTTGGTTTTCAGGATAATCGGAACAGATTTGGAAGAACAATTCTCAGTTGAAGCTTTAAATTTGAAAGGTTTGACCAAGTTTTGACTTTTTATTATATGATATCGGATTTGGATTTTTATGATTTGGTTAGCTCCGTTAGGTGATTTGGGACTTTGGAGCATGATCGAAATGTGTTTTCGAGGTCCGGAGTAGATTTAGGCTTGAATGGCAAAATTGGAATTTTGGCGATTTCCGGTTGATAAGTGAGATTTTGATATAGGGGTCGGAATGGAATTTAGACAGTTGGAGTAGGTCCGTTGTGTCATTTGTGACGTGTGTGCAAAATTTCAGGTCATTCGGACGAGGTTTGATAGACTTTTTGATCGAAAGAGGAATTTGGAAGTTTTTGGAATTCCTAGGCTTGAATCCGATGTGATCTTGGTGTTTTGATGCTTTTTTTGGGCGTTCCGAAGGTTGGGACAAGTTTGAATGATATGGGATATGTTGGCATGTTTGGTTGAGGTTCCGAGAGCCTCGGGTGAGTTTCGGGTGGTTAAACGGATCAAATTCTTATTTTGAAAGTTGCAGATTTCTTCAGTTTAGTGTTGCAGAGTTTTGCTCTACGCGTTCGCGAAGAGATGTTGAGTGAGGCAGGCCAGTAACCCTTCGCGTTCGCGATGTTGGTCCCGCATTCGCGAAGGTTGAGTCTGATTATGCATCGCAAATGCGTGGCATTGTTCGCGTTCGCGTAGAAGGGTGAAGCAGACTTGGGCACCAGGCCCTAAAGCATCACGTTCGCAACTGAGGCAACGCGTTCGCGTAGGCTAAGCTATGTAAGGCATCGCATTTGCGAGGGTAGTGTTATCGTTCGCGTAAGAGGATTTTTGGTCAAAGGTATTTTGTGCTTCGCGAATGCGAGGCTTTGACCGTGTTCGCGAAGAAGGATTTCAAATCGCTGGGCAAAATGTTTAAAAGGCCATTTTCGCGACTTTTGGCTTAAGTTCACCATTTTTGACTCGGTTTTGGAGCTTGTTGAGGGAGATTGAAGAGGGAATCGAAGAAAACTTCATGGAGGTAAGAATTTTGGACTTAATACTCAATACTATGTTGATTCTTACTTGTTTAAACATGATATATGTGGAATTTAAAGCCTAAAATTGGGGAATTAGGGCTTGAATTTTGAGAGTGTAAATTGAGGATTTAAGGGGCCATGTGAGGTCCGATTTTGATGTTCTTGGTATGTACGAACTCGTGGGAGGATAAGGATTCTATTGATGTGGTTTTTATTGGATTCCGAGACGTGGGACCGGGGGCCGGGTTTTCCAATTTGGGGATTTTGAGTTTAATTTGATAATTTTCGTGTGGGTTTTGTCCCTTTGGCATATATTGATGATATGATTTTTTGTTAGATTCGAGGTGATTTGAGGCCGAGTCGAGCAGGAAGGTCATCACGGTATAGATGTTCATCCGTATCGAGGTAAGTAATGACTGTAAATACTGTCCTGAGGGTATGAAACCCCAGATTTCACAACGTTGTGCTACTTTGAGTTGACGCACACGCTAGATGACGAGCGTGGAGTCGTGAACCGTTGGGGATTGTGACTTGGTCCGTCACATATGACTTATAAGTCGCGTATTTGATTGAAAACTGTTTGATATCATTGTGTTCTGAAAAGTGTTGGTACGTTTTGGGCGGAATGCCATATTTGGGCCTCGTGCCAACTGTTTTGGAACCTTATGGGGCTTTTACTATTATTCCTCACTGTTTTGACTTAATAGATGTACTCAGTCATGCTGTGTTTTACTGATTTCTTAACTCAACCTTATGTACTAAATTTTAATACTACAAATGATATTCTTGAGCTGAATGCCCTGTTTTACTGATAGTCCGAGTGACTTGTGAGATTAATGACAGAGAGAGGCCGAGGGCCTAGTGGTGAGGATTATATTATATATATGTATGGATCGGGCTGCACGCCGCAGCGATATTATATATACTTATGTATCGGGCTGCACGCCGCAGCGATATATTGGATCGGGCTGCACGCCGCAGCGATATAGCGCTTGGGCTGTAGGAGCCCCTCCGGAGTCTGCACACCCCTAGTGAGCGCAGTCGACTATATATATGGATCGGGCTGCACGTCGCAGCAATATATGGATCGGGCTGCATGTCGCTGCGGTTATTATAAGGTACCTATTGAGCGTGAGTGCTGAGTGTGAGCGTTGATTGATGAGAGTTGAGTCTCGAGTGACTGAGAGGATTGCCCTAGGGGCTATATATATGAGTGATGCTTTGCCCGAGGGGCTTGTTTTTAGGAAATTACTGATTCCACTTCCCCTTAAAGTGAGTCTATATTGAATATGTTGAATTAAATTACCGATTTCACTCATCTTTATACTGAGCCTCTATAGAAAATGTTAAACAAATGTTTTGAACAATTTTCATTGAAACTGGAGTTTTACGAGATGTTCGGAATTTAATCACTGATTTGGCTTTGTTATTTCCTCTAGCACTTTTTCCTCTTTTGAGATGTATATGCATTATGTTTTGCCCGAGGGGCTGTATATGAACTATATTTTGCCCGAGAGGCCGATTATGATTTTTATCACTTTCACTATGAACTACGCTGAACCTCTACTGAACTGTTAGAAAGACGTTTTTCAAAGGATTTTTACTGAAATCGGATTTTTAACGAGATGATATGATGTGTATCCTGTTTTGGAAACATATTGTACTCACTGTGGTGCTATGACGTGGTTTACGTGATTTCTTATTGCTCAGTCATTATTTACTTTTATTACTTACTGGGTTGGCGTACTCACATTACTCCCTGCACTTTGTGTGCAAATCCAGATATTTCTAAGCTCGGTGTCAGGTTCATTGGAGATAGTAAGGTAGCTGCACTGCGTTCGCAGTCCTTCCTTCCCCTCCCTATCCTCATTATTTTATATTTTAGGCTTATATTGTATTAAGCAGGCAGTGTTGAATTGTATTTAGTGGCTCATGACTAGTGACACCCCGATGTCGGGCTTGTGTATTTATTCCGCACTATTCATTTAGACTTACATCAGGAGATTGTTGATTAATAAATGGTATAAAATGACTTTCATTGAATAATGGTTAATTTGGGAGTTGTGTCGGCTGGCCTAGTTCCACGATAGGCACCATCACGACCGGGTCGGTTTTAGGGTCGTGACAGCACTGTTCCGACTACGGTCCAAATTCCAATACTTAAGCTCTCATTTAGGGACTAAGTGTCCCAAAACACTTCGAAACTCAAAACGAATCTTCCCCGCAAACCACAATAGTAGAAATAAACACGGGGAAGGCAGTTAATAGGGGATCGTGGCGTAAATTCACAAAACGACCGGCCGGGTCGTTACATTCTCCCCCTCTTAAGACATTCATTCATCCTCGAACGAGCATAGAGACATACCTGAAGTGGTGAAAAGATGAGGGTAACGGCTGCGCATATCCTGCTCGGTCTCCCAAGTCGCCTCCTTGACCGGCTAACCCCGCCACTGAACCTTTACTGATACAATACTCTTTGACCTCAGCTTTTGAACCTGCCTATCCATTATAGCCACTGGCTCCTCAACGTAAGATACATCCTTGTCCAGCTGGACTGAACTGAAATCCAACACGTGTGACGGATCACCGTGATACCTCTGGAGCATCAAAACATGAAATATCGAATGAACTCCTGCCATGCTGGGAGGTAAGGCAAGCTCATAGGCAACCTCCCCAACACGTCGCAATACCTCAAAGGGACCAATAAACCTCGGACTAAATTTCCCCTTCTTCCCAAATCTCATAACGCCCTTCATAGGCAAAACCCGAAACAATACCCGCTCTCCAATCATGAATGAAACATCGCGAACATTCCAGTCCGCATAACTCTTCTATCTGGACTGGGCTGTGCGAAGTCTACCCTGAATCATCTCAACCTTCTCCAAAGCATCCTGAACCAAGTTTGTGCCCAATAATCTAGCCTCGCCCGGCTCAAACCAACCCATGGGGGATCTATATCGCCTACCATACAAAGCCTCATATTATGCCATCTGAATGCTGGACTGATAACTGTTGTCGTAGGCAAACTCCGCCAGTGGCAAGAACTGATCCCAAGAACCTCCAAACTCCATCACACACGCACGGAGCATATCCTCAAGAATCTAAATAGTGCGCTCGGACTGTCCGTCCTCCTAGGGGTGAAATGTTGTGCTCAACTCCACCCGAGTACCCAACTCATGTTGTACGACCCTCCAGAATTGTGATGTGAACTGAGTACCTCTATTTGAAATTATGGAAACTAGAATACCATGCAGATGAACGATCTCCCGGATATAAATCTCAGCCAACCGCTCTGAAGAATAAGTATAACACATAGGAATGAAGTGTGCTGGCTTGGTCAGCCGATCCACAATCACCCATATGGCATCGAACTTCCTCAAGGTCCGTGGAAGTCCAACTACGTAGTCCATGGTGATCTGCTCCCACTTCTACTCCAGAATTTCTATCTACTGAAGCAAGCCACACGGTCTCTGGTGCTCATACTTTACCTGCTGATAACTGAGGCACGAGCCACCCGATCTTCGCGGCACCCGAACGGATGGAATACCGCGAACTGTGGGCCTCCTCTAGAATCAACTCCAGAAGCCCATCAACATTGGGCACACATATCCGACCCTGCATCCTCAATACCCCATCATCAATGGTCACATCTCTTGCATCGCCATGCAGAACCTTGTCCTTGAGGACAAGCAAATGAGGGTCATCATACTGATGCTCTCTGATACGATCAAACAAGGAAGACCGAGATACCACATAAACAAGGACCCGACTGGGCTCCAAAAGATCCAATCTCACAAACTGGCTGGCTAAGGCCTGAACATCCATCGCCATGGGCCTATCCACTACTGGTAGATAAGCCAAACTCCCGAAACTCTCCGCCCGGCAACTCAAAGCATCGGCTAGCACATTGGCCTTGCCCGGGTGATACAAGATAGTGATATCATAGTCCTTCAGCAGCTCTAACCACCTCCTCTAGAGCAAATTAAGGTCCTTCTGCTTGAACAGATATTGCAACTCCGGTGATCAGTGTAGATTTCACAAGGAACACCGTACAAATAATGATGCCCGATCATTAAGGCGTGAACAATAGCAGCTAACTCGAGATCATGGACAAGAAAATTCTTCTCATGCACCTTCAGCTGTCTGGACGCGTAGGCAATCACCCCACCGTCCTGCATCAATACTACTCTAAGGCCAATCCTCGAGGCATCATAATAGACAATATAAGACCACGAACCTGTAGGCAATATCAAGATTGGGGCTGTAGTCAAAGCTGTTTTGAGCTTCTGAAAGCTCTCCTCACACTCCTCCGTCAACCTGAACGGAGCACCCTTCTGGTCAGCCTAGTCATACGTGTTGTAGTAGACGAAAATTCGTCAACGAAGTGACGGCAATAACCTGCCAGGCCAAGAAAGTTACAGATCTCTATAGCTGAGGATTGTCTGGGCCAACTCTGCACTACTTCCACTTTCTTCATATCCACCTTGATCCCCTCACTCGATACTACATGTGTCACGACCCAACTCACTCCAGGTCGTGATGGCACCCAACACCATTGTCAGGCAGGTCAACACGGAAATATTAATAAGTTCTAGTTTTAATTTTTTTCCAAAACAGTTAATACAAATTTTATTTTTGAATTCAGAGTAAGAAATAATTAGCATCGAATCGAAATAGTTATACAATCCCAAAAGCATAGTCTACTAATGTGTGTGCCAAGACCTGGTGTCACAAGTATATGGGCATCTAATAGAAAACACAAAAGAATAATCTACCCTACTGTCCGAACTAGAATAGACAGCAAAAGAAAAATACAGAAAGATTTCATCACGTTGCTGATCGGCATAGGAAAGGAGCAGCTCACCATGGAATCTCGGACTACGATCAAACGTGCGCACCAGACTGATAACCAGATGCACCTGCCTCAGATCCTGTACAATTAAGTACAGAAGCGTAGTATGAGTACATAAACAATATGTACCCAGTAAGTATCCCGTCTAATCTCGAAAAAGTAGAGACGAGAGGTCGACTTGACACTTACTAGGGTCAATTAATATAATAAGTGTTTTACTACGCATAAATGTCACAATATATATAGAAATTTATAGCATGAAATGATAAGTCATTCTCTAGATAATTTCATAATTAGCCATTTACATTTCAAGGCATTTAGCAAGACAAGTCATGAAAATGAATTCATATAGATAACATGCGCACATTATGCCGAGGTCGTACGGCCCGGTCCAACATGAAAAGAAATGTGCACTACCAGAGAGTCGAATGGCACGAACCATAGATGCATCTATTTCTACCAAGGCGATCGGCCCGATCCACAAATATCAATCATCATCAAGAGGGCACATAAGGCACAATCATAATCAAATACATTCACACGAGTTATCAAATGAGTACATGCTTTCTTATACATTGTTCCGACTTCTAACAAGTCCTAAGTGATCTCGTTAACATGAAAGGATATAGACATTTACAAACATAGCATGATACGGGTCCTAAACTACCCGGATAATTAACATAATAGTAGCTACGCACGGACTCTCGTCACCTCGTGCGTACGTAGCCCCCACAATTAGCACACATGATTTAATTAACTCACCTATGGGGACAATTTCAAGGTTAGAAAGGAGACTCACCTCGCTCCCAAGCATACTTCCAATATCAAGAACGTTCTCAAACCCTTAATTTGGAGCCGAACGATCCAAAACTAATTGAACGAGGTAGGAACTAGTCAATACAAGCTCAAGAGTTAGCATTTTAATTACTAATGTAATTTCCCGACCTTAAACACAAGTTTCCTAAAATCCGACCCCGGGCCCACGTGCCCGGATTCCGAGATTTTTCGAAGGAAGTTGTTCTCTATAGCCTAAAGATGAATAATATATGATTTTTACTTCATTCCATAACAAATTTCGTGGTGAAATCCAAGTTTTATCAAAACCCTAGGTTTTGCTCTAATCCCATGATTTTCCTTAATTTTTGTGTGTTAATCTACCCAAGACTCAAGTATTAAACTTAGAAATAAATAGGATGAACTTACCTCAAGATGCTAGGTGAAGGTCCTCTCCCAAGAGCTCCAAAATCGCCCAATGAATGAGTGAATGTGAGCAAAATGTCCTAGAGCCCATAATAAATTAAGCTCACTACTTCAGTGATTTCCGCATCTGCGGTCCTGGGCCGCACCTGCGCCTACCGCATCTGCAGAAAGGTGTCCACTTCTGCAGAATCTCAACTGGGCTGCTGGGCCGCATCTGCGATATACAAGCCGCTTTTGCAGATCCGCTTCTACGGAAAAACAGCCGCTTCTGCTGCATCTGCGAGGGGAAGGCCGCTTCTGCGGTCTCGCACCTGCGGCTGACCAACCGCAGGTGCGGTTATGACAGATAGCTGGGAGCTTCAGCACCTTCCAAAAATTTCCAACTTCACTCGAGCCTCGCCCGATTGACGCTCGGGGGCCCCGGGCCCCGCCCGAACATACCGACAAGTTTGAAATCATAAAACGGACTCGCTCAAACCCTCGGAACGCCCGAAACAATGCTAAATCTATGGATCACCCCCTAAAACCAATTGATCAAATTTATGAACTTCAAGTTCTTCAATTCACTTCTAACGCGCCGAAACGTGCTTAAACTACTGGGATTGACACCAAATTTTGCGGGCAAGTCTTAAATGTTTTATTGGACCTGTACCGGGATCCGGAACCAACATACGGGCCCGATACCAACATGATCAAGCATTATTCAATTTCATTAAATCATTAGAATTTTTAGTTTAACAATTTTTAACAAAAATTCATTACTTGGGCTAAGGACCTCGAAAACAATTTCGGGCATACGCCCAGGTCCCATATTTTCCTACGGACCCTCCGGGACAGTCAAAACACGAGTCCGGGTCCGTTTACTAGAATAGTTGACCAGCCTTTTAAGAAAATATTAAGGAATCAAGGGTGCTTATTTCAACCCAAACTCCTCCAAATCCCGAACCAACCATCCCCGCAGGTCGTAAATTAGTTAAAGCAAGCGTGGGAAGTCTTATCTAGGGGAACAGGATTCTAAAAAGCAAAACGACCAGTCGGGTTGTTACATCCTCCACCTTTTAAACAAACGTTCGTCCTCGAACGGGTTTAGATTCATACCTGAAGTGCCGAATAGTGTGGATATCTGCTCCACATGTCCTCCTCGGACTCCCAGGTCGCCTCCTCGACTGGTTGGCCCCTCGACTGGACCTTTACTGCAGAAACCCTCTTAGATCTCGACTAGCGCTCCTGCCTATCAATAATGGCAACTGGCTCCTCCTCATAGCTCAATCTCTCGTCCAGCTAAATAGTGCTGAAATCTAACACATGGGACCAGTCGGCGTGATACCTTTGAAGCATAGACACATGAAAAACTGGATGGACTCCCGATAAGCTGGGAGGTAAAGCAAGCTCATATGCCACCTCCCCAACTCGCTTCAACACCTCAAATGGGCCAATAAACCTTAGGCTTAACTTTCCCTTCTTCCTGAATCTCATGACACCCTTCAACGGCGAGAACCTTCTCGCCGACCATGAATGATAGATCACGCGCCTTCTGATCCACGTAACTCTTCTGTCTATACTGTGCTGTGCGAAGTCTTTCCTGAATTAGCTTCACCTTCTCCAAGGCATATTTCACCAGATCTGTACCATACAACTTAGCCTCTCCGAGCTCAAACCACCCGATAGGAGAACGACATTGCCGACCGTATAAAGCCTCAAATGGGGCCATCTCAATGTTGGATCGATAACTATTGTTGTAAGCAAATTTAGCCAAATGCAGGAACTAATCCCACTGTCCTCCAAAGTCAATCACTCATGCCCTAAGCATGTCCTCCAAAATCTGAACTGTCTGCTCCGACTGCCCGTCGGTCTGAGGGTGAAAGGTTGTACTGAGCTCCACGTGGGTCCCCAACTCACTCTGAACGACTCTCTAGAAATGGGAAGTGAACTGAGGGCCTCTATCTGATATGATGGAAACGGGCACACCATGCAACCGGACTATCTCCCAAATGTAAATCTGAGCCAACCTCTCTGAAGTGTAAGTAGTCACAATCGAAATAAAGTGTGCCGACCTGGTCAACCTGTCAACAATGACCCACACTGCATCAAACTTCCGCAAGGTCCGGGGCAACCCCACTACGAAGTCCATAATGATGCGCTCCCACTTTCACTCAGGAATGGGCATCTGCTGAAGTAGGCCGCCTGGCCTCTGGTGCCATACTTGACCTGCTGGAAATTCAAACACTTAGCCACATACTCAACTATGTCCTTCTTTATCCGTTGCCACCAATAATGCTGCCTTAAGTCACGATACATCTTTGTAGCACCTGGGTGAATAGAATACCATGAACTATGTGCTTCCGCTAGAATCCTTTCCCTCAAGCCATCAACATTAGGAACACATAGGTGACCCTGGAGTTGCAGGACACCATCATCGCCAATAAAAAACCTCCTTGGCTCTACCATGTAGCACCGCCTCTCTGAGGACTGCCAAATGCGGATCATCGAACTGCTGGGCCTTGATCTCCCCCAATAATGAAGACTGGGCAACAACACATGCAAGGACTCGGCTGGGCTCCAAAATATCCACCCTCACAAGTTTGTTAGCCAAGGATTGAATGTCCAAGGCTAGTGGCCTCTCCTCTACTGGAATGAATGCCAAGCTACCCATACTCTCTGCTTTCCTACATAAGGCATCCGCGACCATATTTGCCTTACCCGGATGATAAAGAATGGTGATGTCATAATCCTTCAGTAACTCAATCCATCTACGCTGTCTCAAATTGAGATCCCTCTACTTGAACAGATGCTGTAAGCTGCGATGATCAGTATAAACCTCACATGACGCCCCATACAGATAAAGCCTCCATATCTTAAGAGCATGAACAATTTCCGCCAACTCTAGATCGTGCACAAGATAATACTTCTCATGAATCTTCAGCTGACGGGAGGCATATGCAATAACTCGCCCCTCCTGCATCAATACACAACCCAAGCCAACGCGTGAAGCGTCGCAATATACCGTATACATCCCTGAACCGGAAGGCAACACAAGGACTGGTGATGTAGTCAAAGCTGTCTTGAGCTTCTAAAAGCTCGCCTCGTAATCAAATCGGACCAATGGAAAGGAGCACCCTTCTGGGTCAATCTGGTCAGAGGTGATGCAATAGATGAAAAGCCCTGCACAAATCGCTGGTAGTAACCTGCTAACCCCAGGAAACTCCTGATCTCGGTCACTGAAGCAGGACGTGGCCAACTCTGAACTGCCTCAACCTTCTTGGGATCCACCTTAATACCCTCTCCAGACACAATATGCCCCAAAAATGCTACTGACTCCGGCCAAAACTCACACTTGGAGAACTTAGCATATAGCATCTGCTCTCGCAACGTCTGAAGCACTACTCTCAAATGCTGCTCGTGCTCCCCCAGGCTACGTGAGTATATCAAGATATCATCAATGAAGACGATACCAAATAAGTCAATATAAGGTCTGAACACCCTGTTCATCAAATCTATAAACGCCGCTAGGACATTGGTCAAGCCAAAGGACATCACCAGAAACTCCTAATGACCATATCTAGTACAGAAAGCAGTCTTTGGAACATCTGAGTACCGAATCCTCAACTGATGGTACCCTAATCTCAAGTCAATCTTAGAGAACACCCAAGCACCCTGCAACTGGTCGAACAAATCATCAATGTGCAGCAACGGGTACTTATTCTTGATGGTAGCCTTGTTCAACTGGCGGTAGTCAATGCACATCCGCTTGGTGCCATCCTTCTTCTTCACAAACAACACTGGTGCACCCCAAGGTGACACACTAGGTCTAATAAACCCCTTTGCCAACAACTCCTCAAGCTGCTCCTTCAACTCCTTCAACTCTTTCGGAGCCATACGGTACGGTGGAATAGATATAGGCTGGGTACCTGGAGCCAAATCAATACAGAAATCAATATTGCGATCCGGTGGCATGCCAGGAAGATCAGAAGGAAACATATCGGCAAACTCTCGAACTACTAGAACTGAATCAATCATCGGGGACTTTGCGGTGGTGTCCCGAACATAAGCCAGATAAGCCAAACACCCCTTCTCGACCATATGCCAAGCCTTCAGGAAAGAGATAACCCGACTAGATGTATCAACAATGGAACCCTTCCACTCCAACCCTGGCAACCCTGGCATCGCTAATGTAATAGTCTTGGCATGGCAATCAAGGACGGCGTGGTTTGGGGGATAACCAATCCATGCCCAGGATGACCTCAAAGTCGATCATATCAAGCAACATGAGATATGCTCTTGTCTCGAAACCACAGAATTTGACCAAACTGGATTGGTAGATCCGATCCACAACTACATGTCACACCTCCTTTTTCCTACTACACCCCCGAAAGAGGGTATAAGTAAAGGGAGTTATTTCCAACTTGAAGTGACAATCGAAACGGGATTCATTTTATCAAAAATTCAGAGTCGCCACTTGGGAGATTTATGGTGTCCCAAGCCACCGGTTTTAATCCCGAATCGAGGAAAAGAATGACTCTGTTATTATAGTTGCGAACCAGAAATCCGGGTAAGGAATTCTGTTAACCCGGGAGAAGGTGTTAGGCATTCCCGAGTTCCGTGGTTCGAGCACGGTCGCTTTGATCCTACTTGGCTTATTAAGTTATTTAATTACTGATTCTAGAACCTATGTGCTTTAGTTCTTTCACCGCTTTTAATTGAGAAAATTATCTTGAAACGGGTTACGCGTACGTATACCCGCTTGTTTGGCGCGTCAAAAATCATGTCACGCGAACGTGTCCACAATTAATAACACTTTATTATTATTAAGAATGTTTGTGCCAAAGTTGCACGAATGCATACTTCAGTTTTGTTTTTGGAATCGTAATTATGTTACGCGAACGTATACACAATCACGGTGATAGATTAAGTACATACCTAAAGCATACCATGAGGGTTATGTGTTATACGAATAAAATGAGAGCACGAAAGGTTTTCTAAGCTACAGTAGCATAAAATTCTGTCGAACATTTCAAATGGGCTTTAAAACAAATCTCATAACCCAAGACAGAGTAAACTCCACTTAAGTTTCCATCAGCCTTTTGGTTTACCCCAATTGATCCGAACCCAATTCGTAAACCAAGCCACATATTACTATATCAATATTTACCTGAGCTGTGAGCATTTGTCATTGACTGAAAGTCATTAATATAGCTCAAACAACATACAAACATGTCTAATGTTGTTATTTAAGTATATTTAAAGCTTTAAGCTAATAAAAGGAAATCAAACACATTCTTTATACGGAATACCAAAGAAAAACATGAAAAACAGGTGGTTATCAAACTAAAACAAAGGAGTGAAAGAATAACCTCATGATAAAGCCAAAATCCTTACGAAAATCAGATTGATTGCAGTTCTCCGAATCGAAACGTACAAGAGACTCAAACAACTTGTCGGAGGCGACACAAAAAACCAACAATCGGACTTGGACCGGAAAATCGAACGGGGACCTCAACCTCGGCTAAATCCGGACCAACGAAACTCAAACAAGTCCCATAACAAGACGGGAACTCGATCGGCGACTCAGATTTGCAGACGGACAGCTCGAACAAACCTAACTCGAGACTACTGTTCCATCGACTTTTAGAATGCCACTCATCACCTCCTTCTAACTCCCGATCTCTCACTGTTGCTGCCCTCCCTTTGCGCCTGTATGCGTGTGTGTTTGCTGTAAGGCTTGTTTTGAAAGAGGTCTGTGGTGATGCTTCAATGGGGGTAAGTGTGGTCGTTGGGTGGTAGGTTTATGGGTGTTCTATTGTGTTTTGGAGAGGAGTTGTCGTTGGAGGATTGACAAAGAAGTAGAACGATGGTGGAGTTATTTGGGTGTAACAACTGCTTCAATCTCTTGGCCTTAGGTGTTGTTTTGGTTTAGCCGAAAACAATGGAAATGGCTGCTTGGTCTTCAAGATTAGGGTCCTCTAGCATTTTTTCTAAGGAAGATGATGAAGCCTAGGTCTTGTGTAGATTCCCTTTGCTGAAGATAGGAAAACGGCGGATTGGTCCATAGGGTGTAGGAAAAAGGAGGTGTGACAGCTCTGGCGACTCTGCTGGGGACAAAAACCCAGAACTTTTGTTCAGGATTCAAGAATTCGAGCTTGTTTTATGATTTTTACTTGGCTTATTTGTTATTGCATTATGTGAACCTTTGTGCTAAATGCTATCTGTTTACCGCTTTAATATTGTTGCATTGTATATAATTGTCTTCTTACGCCACCCCTTTAGTTTTTTTAAAATTGGTGCATACGTTCGCGTAGCCCGCTTTTCTAGAAAATATACCAAATAGAGCGAGGCTGGGCAAGCGACAAGGCCGGGCAGACTTCAGTGCTCCCATACGTCGCCCCCTCCTCGGCCCTAGTTGTCCGCTCGGGTAACCCAAGTCTAGACCAAAACCCCATGTTTTTTAAACCTAGAAGAACACAGCCTCATGTCGGATCCCTAGTAGGAGCGCTTGTTTGCATCACGTGCATTTTGGCTTAGGGGACTCAACACAGGGGTTGGGTCCGTCTAGGACAGGTGTACCCCAAAATAACAGACCATCATGATGCATCCTATGTGCTATGTGAACATTCATTTGTTTTGGCTTGCATGCTGACCGGCTAAATAAGAAAAGAAGAGTGAGGAAAAATCATAGAAAAACAAGAAGAGGGGAAAAAAAGAGGAAAAAGACCAAGAGTGATGTAAACCCGGTTCTAAAGAAAAACCCAATGCTTGAAAATACCCCGAAACTCTACCGATTTTTTTAAAAAATAGTTATTTCAAAAGTCAAAGTTGGCCGAACTACACGGGTCTGATTCCCATTAGATATGGGATACGTAGGCAACCTACATAAGGTCCGGTCTTATTTTGAAAAAGAAAAGAGAAAAAAAGAGAGAAGCGAGGGGGTCAAACAAATGCAATCAATCAAAATAAGCCGATTCAGTGTCGGTAGTGTTTTAAACCATTCTTACCGAGATAGACTTAGAATATTCTTCGGTTGTCGAAGGGCTATCCTCGTAATCGAATGGGCAAAGTTGAGAAGTGTCACAAAATAAGCCTCCCTCGGCCTCAAAATTCATGTGGAATTGGGAAGGGGCCATATTTGCTAAGCTAGCATTTTGGCTAAAATTGGCATATCAAGGAAGGGATCATGGTCTTTTGTTTTAAAATTAGAAACTTTCTTTCAAAAAAGGTCCATTAGAGTCAACCCTAACCCCACCTTTCTACAGGAACAAATGAATATTATCCAGGATCCGCCAGAAGTGGTCAGGGGGCAGGCTAGAGTACATTTGCGCATTTGGTGGAATGATTTGGATCAAGATGGTCAGAAATGGGTAAGAAAACAATTGGGCGCTCTTATAGACATTTGGGAGATCAAACCACGAGACGATCTGATCAAGGCTATGATAACTTTCTGGGACCCTGCTCGTAATGTTTTTCGCTTCTAAGACTTTGAGATTACCCCTACTTTGGAGGAGATAGCTAGGTACATTGAGTTTGGACGAGATTTGAGGAAGCAACAGCTTATATTTCCAAGGGCTCCGTCAGTGCACAAGTTTTTTGACCTCCTGAATATCAGTAAACAGACAAGCAAGAACCGTGTAAGCGAAGGGTGTTGTGCTTTCCACTTTTTGTACTTCAGGTTTGGGCACTCTTCTGGTTTTGAGGCACATGAAAAGGGGTTGTGCAACAAACAAGATAAGGGTCTTTGGCAACTTCATCGCCGGTTTGCATTTATCGTGGCGTTTTTGGGGATAATTGTTTTTCCAAATGAGAAGGGGACAGTGGATATACGTATGGCTAGAATTGCACAAATCCTCACTACCATGAAAGATCATACACTTGCCCCGTTGATATTGGCGGATATTTATCGTGCATTGACTTTGTGCAAAGTCGGGGCCCAGTTCTTCGAAGGTTGCAATATCCTCCTAAAAATGTGGATGATCGAACATCTTCACCACCATCCCAGATTCATGAGTTATGGCTCGAGCCCAAATAACTTCATCACCAGTAATGAAGAGAGGGTCAAGGATTACAATGTGTCGGAAGGGTTTGAAGCATGGGTGTCTCATTTGAAAGCTCTCAAAGCAAGTCAAATTGAGTGGTCCATAGGATGGCTCCCAAAGACGGAGGCTATATACATGACTGCAACCAAAGGCTACCTGAGGATAATGGGTGTAAGGAGTATTCAGCCATACGCCCCGCAGAGGGTCTTAAGACAATTAGGACGGTATCAGATTGTGCCCGAAGACGAAGATCTAAGTAATCAAGTCATAGAGCTGCATCCAGAAGCTGCATTGCCCGAGGCTTTAGTTCNGATAAGTCATTCTCTAGATAATTTCATAATTAGCCATTTACATTTCAAGGAATTTAGCAAGACAAGTCATGAATATGAATTCACATAGATAACATGCGCACATTATGCCGAGGTCGTACGGCCCGGTCCAACATGAAAAGAAATGTGCACTGCCAGAGGGTCGAATGGCGCGAACTATAGATGCATCTATTTCTACCGAGGCGATCGGCCCGATCCACAAATATCAATCATCATCAAGAGGGCACATAAGGCACAATCATAATCAAATACATTCACACGAGTTATCAAATGAGTACATGCTTTCTTATACATTGTTCCAACTTCTAACAAGTCCTAAGTGATCTCGTTAACATGAAAGGATATAGACATTTACAAACATAGCATGACACGGGTCCTAAACTACCCGGACAATTAACATAATAGTAGCTACGCGCAGACTCTCGTCACCTCGTGCGTACGTAGCCCCCACAATTAGCACACATGATTTAATTAACTCACCTATGGGGACAATTCCCTCTTACAAGGTTAGAAAGGAGACTCATCTCGCTCCCAAGCATACTTCCAATATCAAGAACGTGCTCAAACCCTTAATTTGGAGCCGAACGATCCAAAACTAATTGAACGAGGTAGGAACTAGTCAATACAAGATCAAGAATTCGCATTTTAATTACTAATGTAATTTTTCGACATTAATCACAAGTTTCCTAAAATCCGACTCCGGGCCCACGTGCCCGGATTCCGAGATTTTTCGAAGGAAGTTGTTCTCTATAGCCTAAAGATCAATAATATATGATTTTTACTTCATTCCATAACAAATTTCGTGGTGAAATCCAAGTTTTATCAAAACCCTAGGTTTTGCTCTAATCCCATGATCTTCCCTAATTTTTGTGTGTTAATCTACCCAAGACTCAAGTATTAAACTTAGAAATAAATTGGATGAACTTACCTCAAGATGCTAGGTGAAGGTCCTCTCCCAAGAGCTCCAAAATCGCCTAATGAATGAGTGAAAGTGAGCAAAATGGCCTAGAGCCCATAATAAATGAAGCTCACTGCTTCAGTGATTTCCACATCTGCGGTCCTGGGCCGCACCTGCGCCCACCGCATCTGCGAAAAGGCATCCGCTTCTACGTAATCTCAACTGGGCTGCTGGGCCGCATGTGCGATATACAAGCCGCTTTTGCGGCTCTGCTTCTGCAGAAAAACAGTCGCTTCTACGGCTTTGGGCCTGGCCTGGCTTGGCCGCATCTGCGAGGGGAAGGCCGCTTCTGCGGTCTCTCTCGAACCCTCAGAACGCCCAAAACAACGCTAAATCTAAGGATCACTCCCTAAAACCAATTAAATCAAACTTATGAACTTCAAGTTATTCAATTCACCTCTAACACGCCGAAACGTGCTTAAACCACTCGGATTGACATCAAATTTTGCGGGCAAGTCTCAAATGTTATATTGGACCTGTACCGGGCTCCGAAACCAACATACGGGCCCAATACCAACATGATCAAGCATTATTCAATTTCATTAAATCCTTAGAATTTCCAGTTTAACAATTTTTAACAAAAATTCATTACTCGAGCTAGGGACCTCGGAATTCGATGTCGGGCATACGCCCAAGTCCCATATTTTCCTACGGATCCTTCGGGACTGTCAAAACACGAGTCCGGGTCCGTTTACTAGAAATGTTGACCAAAGTCAAACTTAGCCTTTTAAGAAAATCTAAAGGAATCAAGGGTGCTTATTTCAACCCAAACTCCTCCAAATCCCGAACCAACCATCCCCGCAGGTCGTAAATTAGTTAAAGCAAGCGAGGGAAGTCTTATCTAGGGGAACGGGGTTCTAAAAAGCAAAACGACCAGTCGGATCGTTATAACATGACCCAAGAATGCCACGGAATCCAACCAGAACTCACATTTTGAGAACTTCGCATATAACTTCTTTTCCTTCAAAGTCTGAAGCACTGTCCTCAGGTGCTGCTCATGATCTTCTCGACTCCAGGAGTATACCAAAATGTCATCAATAAAGACAATTATGAACGAGTCAAGATATGGTCGAAATACACTGTGCATCAAATGCATGAATGCTGCTGGGGCATTGGTCAGCCCAAATGAGCACCCTGTAACTTTAACAAATAATAACCTGAACGCAAGTCAATCTTAGAAAACACTCGAGCACCCTGTAACTAATCAAACATGTCATCAATACAAGGCAAAGGATACCGGTTCTTCACTGTAACTTTGTTCAATGGCGTAATCAATGCACATACACATAGAACCATTCTTCTTCTTCACAAACAGGACAGAGTTACCCCAAGGTGATACACCGGGCCAAATAAAACCCTTATCAAGCAATTCCTGCAACTGCTCCTTAAAATCTTTCAACTCAGGAGGAGCCATACGGTAAGGAGGAATAGAAATGGGCTGAGTGCCCGGCAACAGATCAATGCTAAAATCAATATCTCTATCATGCGGCATGCCCGGAAGATTAGCTGGAAACACATCAGAGAAATCCCGTACTACTGGGACTGAACCAACTATAGGGGTATCAATACTGACATCTATCACATAAGCTAGATACGCATCACACCCCTTCTCAACCATTCGCTGAGATTTAAGAAATGAAATAACTCTACTAGAAGTGTGATCTAAGGTACCCCTCCACTCTACTCACAGTACACCTGGCATAGCCACCGTTACGATTTTGGCGTGACAATCAAGAATAGCATAATGGGGTGACAAATAGTCCATGCCCAAGATAACATCAAAATCTACCATGCTGAGTGTTACATACCATGTTTTCGTACGTGAGAGTACGTCGTAAGTCAATTGATATAAGCTAAAAAAAATGAGATTGTCATTGAAAGTACATAACGTAATTTCATCATGTTATCTTGGAGGTTACAAATATTTAAGATCATGAATAGCAAGTACCAAAAGGGTTGGAAAGCTTAGACGCTAAACGAATTGAAGAAAATAAGTTTCGTCGAAAGTCGACAAGTTTGGAATGTTATAACATATACTTTTGGGGTGAGACTAGGGTGATTAACATGATAAGGAGGTTATGTAATGATTTATTTTAGTCGTATGATAGTCGTGTGTTATGTTTTTAATTCAAGCGAGTTGTGGAACAAAAGTTGGCAAAGGTCATCACAAGTTACATTTATAATATGCTAAAATTTAGGCCAAATGTAGCTGAACGTTTCTCCCAATATAATTAGAATCAAGGGATGAACTACATATCAAATTGAATATATACAAGTCTGTTTGTAATGCATTAAACCGTTTATCGATACGACATCGGACTAGAGAGATATTAGCGTTTTTGCGATACTGCGCAAGCAGCTCCCATGGGACCCACAAAGTTGGTTTAAACTTCAGCTTGTGTTTAAGTCATTTATATGTCGTTTTAACTCATTTTTCTCATCCACAACAGTTCCTAAATTCTCTCCAATGGTTCCTCCATGATTCTAGGGTGAAAACCTAAGATAAAAACATGAATCCAACGCTAGAAATCAAATGGTGCTTGCTAGATCGTAGTTCTTCATCTTGTGGCTGTTTTGGAGGGTTCTTCAAGGGGAAGTACCTTCATATTTCGTGTTGTTCTTTATGTTTAAGATAAGAATCAGTCCATCCTTCGTAAATATTAGAGTTTCAAGGCGAAATACACGTATTTACACACCAACTTCAACACAAAGGTTGATTCAAAAAGAGAATACAACTCCTATAGTGTTGTGGTGTGATTGAGGGTTGTTGTGAGCTACACCAGCTGAGGATTTCAAGTTTTATCTACTGCCTAAGGTATGTAAATCAAGTTCTTGGTTGTGCTTATGGTCAATCATGTGTTGGTTGAGTTGTTTGAGTGAAAATCTACAAGATAGTAATTGACATGGTATAAGGAATCGTTATCTTTTCTTTGTGGGTTGTGTTGAGGCTATATATATGGGTTGTTGCGGCTGGAAATTGTTATAAATAGTTTCATTATGTTGTGGCTGCTGTTGTTAAGCTTATCTATGTGCTAATTTAGTGGATTGAAGAAGATAACATGAAAAATAAGATTTTGAGGGTAAAGGTTAAGGTGCGAGGAGCGTGGACTATATTTGAAGATTATGCTTATGATGTTTTGTGTTGAAAATGATATGGTAAGCATAAGTATGATGTTATATATGTTGTAGGCAGATTCATGGAAAAGGAATTGGATTCAAACCATATTTTGTTAATCGTAAATCGAGCTTGTCGCTCAAAATGGTTGTTGAACTAATCGGAGAGCTTATTGTATTCTGAATTATATTGTTGTTTTTGGGATGTTTGGTGACTTTTGGTAACATATGGGATGTAGCACTGATAAGTTAGGATTTTAACATGATTATACCCCTACTTGCTATTGCTTTTGTTATGAATTGCCACAAAATAATCCCAAAATCCTTACAAGTTGCGCTTGATTGAAGGTTTGAGTGACAAGATGACAAATGTCAAAGATCAGCTCAAAACGGAGTGAAACCTGCCAAGTGTCAAAGACCAATTGAAGTGGGGAACAAGAAGACCTAGCGCGGACCGCACTGTTTTGTCACGCGGCCGCGCTAGGAGATTCAGAGACTGGAATATTCAAGGGCAATCTACGCGGTCCGCGCTCCTTTTTACGCGGTCTGCGTAGATGAGATTCAGAGAGATAGTGTTTTTGCCAAAGTACTGCCACGCGGCCGCGCTCTAGTTCTACGCGGTCCGCGCCCGTCCTGAAACGCGGCCGCGCTCCATTTCTGCGCGGTCCGCGGTCCCAACTTCAGAGAACAGAGTTCAAGAGTCCAAGAGCCAAAGCGGTCGCGCTCCCTTTTTGCGCGGTCCGCGCCTACCCCGCAGGGGCATTTTTGTCCAGATTTTCTAGCTCGGTATAAATAGATCTTTTTGACATTTTTAGGTCATGTTTTAGCTGCTGAATGAGAGCTGCGCTCGTGAGGAGTATTTTACAGCCTATTTTGGCAATTTTATTCTTGAATATCATAGATTTTAAGTAGTAATCAATTATTATGTTCATTTCATCATCTATTTCTACTGTTTCTTCTTTAATTATGTCTAGCTAAACCCATTAGCTAGGGTTGTGGCTCAACCCTAGTGTGGTAGTTAATGGGTGTTGCATTCTAGGGTGAGATTGAGACTGGGTATTTGTTATTTGGGTTGATTTTGTGTTTCAATCTGGAATTTGTGGTTGCAAACATGAATTCAAGCTTATTGGGTCTAACTCTTCTTGAGAGAGAGAGTCATATGACCCTAAAAGTTAACCCAACAAGGAATTGGGATGGACCCATGAAAATGGTAGTCCCAATTAACGGGTTAAACCTCGAAAGAGTAATTACCCTACTTGAGCCCTAGTTGCCCGGTCTAATTGGCCTACCTAATTGATCTCGAGAGAGTCAATTGGGCAAAATTGTTCTCTCTACCGAGAGGTGTGAGAATGAGTGCAATTGTGTAACGGCTATAGCACTAAACCCAGATTTATCAATCTCCCCTTAGTAGCTTCTACCCGTTAGCTAGCCACCTAGGTAGTGTTACAACCCTAGTGCCTTTTTCCTATATTAAGCACAACTTAGCAATATTTCCTTAGCATAATTTAGCTTTAATCCTTAGATTACAAAAGTAGTTTTAAATATAAAAACCCCCAAAAATGTTAGGAGTGCAATTAGAAGTACAAACGCAATTCTAAACTAAACCGGCAATACAACTCCATTCCAAGCTCCCTGTGGAAATTTGACCCCGATCCGCTATTCGGGTATTAGTTATTGCTACCCACTCTTCCTACCATTGTGTAGTGTTGAGACGGCCGCGGTCAACTTTTTGGCGCCGTTGCCGGGGAGCTTACGGTGTTGACTATTGGTTTAGTTTGTCTTGTGTTTTGCTTCTCTTTCCTTCTTGTTTACTAATTCTATTTGTGTGAATCATTCAGGTACTATGGCTCTCAATGCAAACGACCCTCTTGGCAATGTGAACGCGGGGGAGGAGGTAGAGGATCTTGAGCCCGAAGAGGTTATACCACCTCAAGTTCCACGTAGAGGCCGTCCGGCCAACGAAATGAAAACAATCCTATTCCAGACCCTCCTCCGCCACCGCCAAGAGCAGTCCCAAGAGTTCTTCCTAATCAAGGGTACGCGAGTGCCATCGTTCCTCCCCGAATCCGGGCAGGGAACTTTCAAATCACAAATGTCATGTTGACCTTGCTCGAGCAAAGGGGATATTTTACGGGCGCCTCCGACCAAAATGCATACAAGCACTTGAAGGGGTTCGTAGATACTTGCTGGGGCAGCAAACTAACGTGTCAGAGGATGCGTTGCGATTGAGGCTTTTCTTGTTTTCTCTTCGGGGCAAAGCGTTGGACTGGTTAGAAAGGTTACCAAATCATTCTATCACCATATGGGATGAATTGGCGGACAAATTTATTGCCAAGTTCTTTTCTCCAAGTCATATGGCGGCTCTTCGGGACGAGGTTCGAGCTTTCAAGCAAATGCCAACGGAACCATTGCACGAGATCTGGGAGCGATATAGAACAATGGTGAAGGAGTGCCCTAACAACGACATGACTGAGGCAATGATCCAACAGACTTTCTATAGGGGCATCAACACCACGAATCAGTGCTTTGTGAACCAATTGGCCGGTGGGAACTTTATGAAACTTTCTTACCAAGAGGCATGTGACGTACTTGATGAAACGGCCGACACCTCTTCGGCATGGCAAAGCCGAGCGAATGTACCCCAAGGTGACCCCACGGTCATCCATTTGCACAAGGAGTTGAGTGACCATGGCCGAGCTATTGCCAAACTTACAACAACAATGAATCAGTTGGCGAAGGCACAATTGCAACAAGTACAAAACCTGCGCCAAGTCAATGCAATGGAGAATGTTTCTATGCTAAAAAGGAGGCAAAGAGGGCAACAACAACCTCAAGGTAATGGTGAGCAGTTTGACAACAACAATGATGGTGGTGGTTATTCGAACGAGTGTTTTGATGATCAAAGTGAGGAATGCCAATATGTCAATAACTACGAAGGAAATAGAGGAAATCAAGGTAATCAACAATGGCGCCCCTAAGGCAATTGGGCCAATCAACAAGGAGGCGGCAATTGGAATAACAATAATCAACAACAAGGTGGTAACAATTGGAACAATAACAATCAGAACAACAATTGGGGTAATCAAGGTAATAACCAAGGCAATTGGAACGGGAACAACAACAATTGGAACAACAACAATAGCAATCAAGGAGGGTGTAATAATGGTGGTAGGGGGAAAGGCTTTCAAAGGCCCCCCATGTTCCAACAACCAAACAATCCACCCCCCCCCTTCAGTCACAAGGGCCTAGTTCTTCCGAAAGTGATATGGGACGGATAGAGATGATGTTCGAGCAGATCATTAAAAAGAACCAAGATTCTGACGCACAATTGGCTTCACATAACACGTCTATCCGGAACGTAGAGGTGCAAATAGGACAAATTTCTCAAGCTTTAAATACCCGACCAAAAGGTGCGCTACCAAGTGATACGGTAGTGAACCCGAAGGGGGGTAACAATCATATGATGGCGGTTACAACTAGGAGTGGAAGAGGCGGTGATGTGCATGCCTCGGTTGAGAATCAAGTTGTGAATGATGAAATTGAGTTGCATGATGATGATGCACCTTTGAATGTTGACAACGTGGTTGAACCAATAGTGACAAATGATGTGCGGATTGATATTGATGATGAGGCCGGGGTAGAGACTCAAGATGCCGTGAACCCATCTAGGGAACACATTATTTATATACCCGAGTCGGCGGTGCCCAAGGCCAAGGCACCCTTGCCTAGACCACCTCCACCATATCCTCAGCGGTTATCAAAGCAAAAGAATGACAATCAGTTCAAGAAATTCATAGACATGATAAAGAGCCTCACAATCAATGTTCCTTTAGTGGAGGCACTTGAACAAATTCCTGGGTACGCAAAATGTATGAAGGATTTAGTCACCAAGAAGCGTTCTATGGAGTGTGAAACAATAAAGATGACGCACCAAGTTAGTGCGATTGTGCATTCTATGGCCCCGAAACTAGAAGACCCTGGAGCTTTCACTATTCCTTGCACTATCGGGAGTGCGGACTTTGCTAAGGCCCTATGTGACTTGGGGGCTAGCATTAATCTGATGCCGTACTCAGTCTTCAAGACTTTGGGAATTGGGCAACCTAGGCCAACCTCAATGAGACTTCAAATGGCGGACCGGTCGATGAAGAGGCCTTTAGGTATAATCGACGATGTTCTTGTCCGGGTGGACAAATTTATATTGCCGGCCGACTTTGTCATATTGGATTGCGAAGTGGATTTCGAAGTGCCTATTATTCTTGGAAGACCTTTCCTAGCTACGGGGAAGGCATTGGTTGATGTGGAAGCAGGGGAGTTAACATTCCGTGTGGATGATGAGAAGGTGGTATTTCATGTGTGCAAATCAATGAGACAACCCAATAGTACGGAGGTGTGTTCATTTGTGACATTGTCACGGCGGTGATAGTGGATGACACAAGTGCCTTAATTAATGTTGAAGATCCTCTTGAAGCCGTGCTTCTTAACATGGATGTCAATGATGATGCCGGTAGAGTGGAGTGCGTGAATGCATTGCATGGAATGGGTTCATATTNTTTCCCTAATGAAGTCTTGATTGTCTGTTAAAATGTGTGTTTCGATGTGTACCTACGTCGCATGTATGATTCGCGAGCAGGGTGATTTTTTATTTATATTTGACCGCGTCGCATGTATGATTCGCGAGCGGTGTAATAGATGCATCTATGCCGTGAATGCATTGCATGGAATGGGTTCATATTCATATGAGCCTAGGAAACTATCTTTGGATCTTGAGAATCGCAAAACTCTGCCAACCAAGCCATCAATTGAGGAGCCACCGGTGTTGGAGTTGAAACCACTTCCTCCACACCTCAGGTATGAATTCTTGGGCTCTAATTCTACTGTTCCAGTTATTCTTTCTTCTTGCCTTACTAACTTGCAGGTTGACGCCACTGTGGAGGTGCTTCAAAAGCGAAAAAGGGCAATAGGATGGACTTTGGCGGACATCAGGGGAATAAGCCCCGCATTTTGCATGCATAAGATCATCTTGGAGGAGGACGCACGGCCATCTCTTGAACATCAAAGGAGACTCAACGAGGTGATGCAAGAAGTAGTAAAGAAAGAGGTTATCAAGTGGCTTGACGCCGGTGTGGTTTACCCGATCTCGGATAGTTCATGTACCTCTCCGGTCCAATGTGTGCCAAAGAAGGGTGGAATGACGGTAGTGACCAATGCCAACCATGAGTTGATTCCTACTCGGACAGTTACGGGTTGGAGAGTGTGTATGGACTATAGAAAGCTGAATAAGGTGACAAGAAAATATCATTTCCCACTACCATTCTTGGACCAAATGCTCGATCGTCTTGCGGGCCGGGCCTTTTATTGTTTTCTAGATGGCTACTCGGGGTATAATCAAATTCTCATTGCCACGGAGGATCAGGAGAAGACAACCTTTACATGTCCTTATGGCACGTTCGCTTTCTCGAGAATGCCATTCGGACTATGTAATGCCCCAGCGACCTTCCAAAGATGTATGATGGCAATTTTCACCGACATGGTGGAGGATATCTTGGAGGTATTCATGGACGACTTCAGCGTGGTGGGAGATTCATTTGAAGAATGTTTGGTGAACTTGGATAGGGTTTTGGCAAGATGTGAAGAAACCAACCTTGTGCTCAACTGGGAGAAATGTCACTTTATGGTGCAAGAGGGAATTGTATTGGGTCATAAAATCTCAAGGCAAGGAATTGAAGTTGATAAGGCAAAAATAGAGGTTATCTCAAGGCTCCCTCCCCCTACTTCTGTCAAAGGGGTGAGGAGTTTTCTTGGTCATGCCGGGTTCTACCGGCGATTCATTAAAGATTTTTCAAAAATTGTGAACCCGCTTTGCAAATTGTTAGAAAAGGATGTCAAGTTTATCTTTGATGAGAAGTGCATGGAGTCTTTTGAGCTATTGAAACACAAGTTGACAACAACTCCTATCATCACCGCACCTAATTGGGATTTGCCTTTTGAACTCATGTGCGATGCGAGTGATGTAGCGGTTGGGGCGGTGCTAGGACAAAGGATCAACAAAATGTTCCATCCTGTGTATTATGCTAGCAAGACGATGAATGAGGCCCAAAGAAACTACACAGTGACGGAAAAGGAGCTATTGGCCATTGTGTTCGCGATGGAGAAATTTTGACCTTACCTTATGGGAGCAAAGGTGATCATACACACGGACCATGCAGCCCTCCGGTATTTGATGACTAAGAAGGATTCGAAAGCAAGATTGATGAGGTGGGTGCTACTCCTTCAGGAATTTGATTTGGAGATTATGGATATCAAGGGAAGCGAGAACCAAGTTGCCGACCATTTGTCCCGATTAGAGGAAGATGGGAGACCAAGTGATGGTATTGAGATTAATGATAGGTTCCCTGACGAGCAACTTCTTTCCGTTTCTATGTGTGAAATGCCATGGTTCGCGGACATCGCCAACTTCATTGTGACCGGTAACGTCCCGTGTGAGCTCTCTTCCAACCAAAGGAAGAAACTCAAGAGGGATAGTTTGGATTTCTATTGGGATGATCCGTATTTGTTTAGAATTTGCACGGATGGAGTGATAAGAAGATGTGCACCGGAAAGTGAACAAATGAGCATATTGGAGGCTTGTCACTCTTCTCCCTATGGTGGCCATCACGGGGGGTGAGGACGGCCTCAAAAGTTTTGAGTTGCGGATTCTATTGGTCGACGCTGTTCAAGGATGCTAGTGATTTGGTGAAGAGATGTGATGCATGTCAAAGAGCCGGCGGTATTTCCAAGAAGGATGAGATGCCCCTCAAAGGGCTTAAATTTTTACTATTCACTAAGACCTTTGCTTCAAAGGGCTTAAATTTTTACTATTCACTAAGACCTTTGCTTCAAATAGTTGAATCTTCACAACACCTGGTAACATTCCTTGCTAATTTCATTCATAGTTTTAATTTTTAATTATTGCTTGCTTCCCAGTAGTATAACTTCTTATTCTCTTCTCATTTTTCTTAGGTTTAATGATTAGCTTAGCTTTTATGTGTTTATCTTGAGCATTGGGCATGAACTTCAATATGCGTAATTGAGTAGGGACAACTAGGACCCAAAGATTTGATGAAAAAATGGACCAAAATGCTAAACCCTAGTTCAGTTCATTTAAATGGCCCAGCGCGGCCGCGCATCATTTGTGTGCGGTCCGCGTAGTTTCTTCTGTGGTGCCTACTTAAACCAGTGCGGCCGCGTCACATTTTTTTGCGCGGTCCGCACTGGTCCAAAGCGGCCGCGGTCCATATCAGTGCGGACCGCGTTGGGGGGATTCAGAGAGCTTCACCGGGGGGCATATGCCCTGTGCGGTCCGCGCTCCAGACCTACGCGGTCCGCGCCCCTATGTACTGTTTCTGTGTTATGCAAATTACCTGTGTTTTCCCCTCCTGTGTAACTCATCTAATTCACTGCATGTGCTTAAACTAACAATGTTAGATGTTTATTTTTGCAGATCATGGTTAAGAAACGAGGAGGTACAGAACAACAACCACCCGGGAGAGGTGGTTCCTCCCGAGGGGGAAAGGGAAAAATAATTGCTAAACTCACTCCCCAGGCCCGGGAAAACATTAAAAAGACCCGTAAGCTGATACGGGCTGCTGATAGGGCTGCCTCCCACTCTTCGGGGAGTGAGTATGCACCCTCCCGGAGCATCACCTCAGAATCAGCCCCCACTCACACCTCTGACCCATTCCAATTACATGACACTCCTCCACCTTCACCCACCTCCAAGAGACTGGTCAATGTAATTTCGGATTCGTCTGATGAGTCCGTAGCAAGAAGTGAGGAACAATACTCCACCTACCCCACAGCTTCATTATCTGGGGAGAGTGCAGGATATGGTGAGGGAGGTGAGCGTCGGGGCAGTTGATCGAACCAGAAAACCTGAAGCCTGGGCAGATAGATTTGTGAGTGAGATAGCATTCCACAAATTTAGAGAGTGGTGGCCCATGAGGAAATTGATCCCAGAGAGACAATTCATTGACAGTGATCTTCTACCTCTCAACCCAAAGGTGCAAGAGCAATTCCGTACTAGAGATGGCTGGGGCTTCTTTAAGGAGAGGTGTATTAATGCCAATGAGCATATGGTAAAAGAGTTCTATTGCAATGTTTCTCATGTGGTTAAGGACACAAAGGCGACGAAGGTGCGGGATAAAATGGTGGTTTTTGATGGGAAGTCCTTGAATGAATATTTGGGGTTCAAAGAGGAGGATGAAATAGAATACTTAGCGAAGTTAGCAATGGGTGAGGAGGTGCGTCCCTGGTTGGCCGAGTACTTGGCAGCCCCAGGCACTGTTCCAAAATGGTTGAAGGCGGGGGAGAAGATTCTACGGAACACATTTAATTTTGAGGCAAAGGGTTGGTTGACATTCGTCTGTAGTTGACTTGATCCCTCCACACATGATCACTCAGTTCCTCTCGCCCGGGCTGTTCTTGTGGCATCTATCATGGCCGGGCTTCCTCTCAATGTGGGCAACATCATCTCAAGGGTGATCTCTACAGTCGGAAAGGAGACCAACACAAACTACCCCTTCCCGAACACTCTCTCCATGTACTTTAGGGATTTGGAGGTGAAGAAAAAGCGATTTGATGTCAAGACAAAGCCGGTGGCCCCCTATTCATGGTATAGCCAATTGGGTTCAGACAACCCAAAATCCAAAAAGTACCAGCCACCCACCTCTGCCCCAACTGGCCAGTCTGAGGAGCCAGTTGCGGTAGAGCTTTCTATTGGACCATCCTCCATCCCGACCACTTCCACCAGTGATCCCTTACCCCCAGGTCCTTCTACTTCAACTGACCCGGCAGTTCCTGTTTCAAAGACTCATCGGTTCATTGCCCACCAGCTCAGTCAGTCTTTAGCCAGTCTAAACAACTGGATGTCAGCAGCGACATCTAAGTTGTCCACTTTGGCTACTACAGTTGAGGCACATTCAGCACCAGCCATTGCTCAGATTCCTCCTTCCATTGAGGAGACATTGAAGAAGCTCCTGGCCAACCAGGAGAAGATTTTGGAGACCCAGGCCACCTTGACTACGGCGGTAGCCTCACATGGCAAGGCCTTGAAGGAGCTTGCAAAGGAACATAAGAAAATGAGAAAGTCGAGGGCGTCTCGGGAGTCGGTAAAGAAGCTGCGAGCAGATGTGGACAAGCTTTTGGCAGACCAGATGCCATTAGACTTGCTATTGGGGGATCCAGCTCTAGATCCAGCAGCAGCACAGCCACAGCAGGAGGAGGAGCCTAGGCACCCAAGGAAGAAGAGGAAGCTTCCTAGCACTGAGGGTGTTGTGATAGAGGTGGCACAGGTTCAGGAGGGTACCTCCACTGCTCCACCAGATGTTCAGCCGGTCCATGACCCGGCCCCTGTCCCAGCAGCAGAGCAGCAGCAAGCCGGGAACCAGTCTAAGGTTCTTGCCAGTACAGAGGACCAGTGGACCACTGATCAGCCCATGCAGACGGATCAGGCTTGAGGAGCCATTCTATATCCTTTCTCTGTTTTTATGCTTATTTTGGTAGTTGGCATTGGGGACAATGCCAGCTCTTATTCGTGGGGGTGCGCCCTACTGTTTTGATTTTTGATACATTTGGATGATTGTATATATTTGACTTTTAGTTTATGTTTTAGATTTGATAGTTGGCCTGTATATAACTGCTAATTTTGGCTACTTCTCTACTTTATGTATATATTCATCCCCGTTGTATATTCTACTCCCCATTGTACATATTCATTCGGTTTTTCTACTTTCGTTAAAAATTTTCGTTTTTAGCTTGGTATTTAGGCTCGTAGCCTTTTGTTTTGGTTTTGGCGTAGTCAATAAGCCCTTGGTTTTCTTAATGCCACGGTTCTTTCCAAGGGTAGAGTGTTGTGCGAACCGGGTGGCTCTTCTAATGATGGATGGCGTGACAACCTTCTTAAGGGTTTGAGTCCGTTTTTGATTTTTTTCTTTTGATTTTGCATAGTTAAGGGTACCTCAGGCAAAGCTTCACTTGGGCCTAACACATTTACCTTTGATCCCATGGTCAAAGATATAATGTTGTGCTTAGGATGGTGAAAGTCGTGGCCTTGAGACTCTTGTGTTGACCAAACAATCATCATGTGGTCTTGTTGAACCATTGTGCGCTTGAATCGTAACTAAGGTCGTTGTGGGCCCTCGACTCGATGTCTTTAGCAATCCTTGAGGGTGTGTGGTGAGAATTAGAATTGTGAGTCCAAGTCCCGAGCCGATGGTCTAGAACTTGCCCCGAATGTTTGTTGAGGCGAAATCCTAGGTGAAATTTGACTTGAGAAGTGATTATAGGCTCTCCTTGATCCAAATGCTAAGTTGAACAACTCCATAGCCTACCAATGAAATGATTCCCTAGTTAACCCTTTTGAGCCTTAAACTTCCTTCTTTCAAGAACCAAAACTACAAGCCTATACCCGTTTTTAATGAGACCCTCTCTTGGCACCCACATCTTCCCTTGAGTAAATGACAAATGTCTAAGTTTGGGGGGAGAGGCAAGAAAGGAAACAATGTGGTAAAAGGTACAAAAGCAAAAGAAAAGAAAGGCAATGAAAAAGGAAGAAAAGACAAGACAAAAAGAAAGACCAAAGTGAATAAGGTCAAAAAGGGGATTCAAAGAAAACAAAGGTGAAAAAGGGAGTGGAAAAAAGCAGAAAAAGGAGAAATGTGTTGAATTGCATAAGAAAGAGTGACAGTGTGTCTCTCTAACCCCTTGAAAAAGAAGTAACTACTCAAATGAGTCAAGAAAAGTGTGCCAAAATGAATCAGAAGAAGTGCTTAAGGGAAGATTGAATCCACTTGAACAAAAGCATGTCCTATCCTTGCCCAAAAGCCTTTACAATGACTCCACAAAAGCCCTATATGATCTTGAGTTGAACGGAACCTACATTAGTGGATACTTACATAAGGGGCAAGCATATGGTACCTAGAGCCGGGTTTGTGACCTTCTTTTTGAGAGAATTGAGTGAAAATCCCATCAACCTCGGTTTGTGTGTCACTACTCTAAAAGGTGAGGTTCACTTAGGGAGAGTTGAGGATGTTTGAGTTTGGGTTCCACAATGACCAAGGTATTTGAGAAAAGCTCTTTGATGAAATGTGTCAACCCTTGATGCTCTTGTGGCACACTTGATCCATAGTTTTCAAAAGCCTAAAATGTGTTAATGATGCATTCGTATTGAGGGCAATTGTTAGTCCCAATTGATGCTTGTTGAGGTTACTTTAGGATAGCTGGAAATTCTTGGATTGCTCTTTTGGGGTAGGTCTTATTTTGTTTGCTTGAGGACAAGCAAAGGTTTAAGTTTGGGGGAGTTGATAAGTTAGGATTTTAACATGATTATACCCCTACTTGCTATTGCTTTTGTTATGAATTGCCACAAAATAATCCCAAAATCCTTACAAGTTGCGCTTGATTGCAGGTTTGAGCGACAAGATGACAAATGTCAAAGATCGGCTCAAAACGGAGTGAAACCTGCCAAGTGTCAAAGACCAATTGAAGTGGGGAACAAGAAGACCTAGCGCGGACCGCACTGTTTTACCACGCGGCCGCGCTAGGAGATTCAGAGACTGGGTCATTCAAGGGCAATCTGCGCAGTCCGCGCTCCTTTTTACGCGGTCCGCGTAGATGAGATTCAGAGAGATGGTGTTTTTGCCAAAGTACTGCCACGAGGCCGCTCTCCAGTTCTACGCGGTCCGTGCTCGTCCTGAAATGCGGCCGCGCTCCATTTCTGCGCGGTCCGCGGTCCCAACTTCAGAGAAAAGAGTTCAAGAGTCCAAGAGCCAACGCGATCGCGCTCCTTTTTTGCGCGGTCCGCGCCTACCCCCGCAGGGGCATTTTTGTCTAGATTTTCTAGCTCGGTATAAATAGATCTTTTTGACATTTTTAGGTCATGTTTTAACTGTTGAACGAGAGCTGCGCTCGTGAGGAGTATTTTGTAGCCTATTTTGGCAATTTTACTCTTGAATATCATAGATTTTAAGTAGTAATCAATTATTATGTTCATTTCATCATCTATTTCTACTGTTTCTTCTTTAATTATGTCTAGCTAAACCCATTAGCTAGGGTTGTGGCTCAACCCTAGTGTGGGTAGTTAATGGGTGTTGCATTCTAGGGTGAGATTGAGATTGGGTATTTGTTATTTGGGTTGATTTTGTGTTTCAATCTAGAATTTGTGGTTGCAAACATGAATTCAAGCTTAGTGGGTCTAACTCTTCTTGAGAAAGAGAGAGAGTCATATAACCCTAAAAGTTAACCCAATAAGGAATTGGGATGGACCCATGAGAATGGTAGTCCCAATTAACGGGTTAAACCTCGAAAGAGTAATTACCCTACTTGAGCCCTAGTTGCCCGGTCTAATTGGCCTACCTAATTGGTCTCGAGAGAGTCAATTGGGCAAAATTGTTCTCTCTACCGAGAGGTGTGAGAATGAGTGCAATTGTGTAACGGCTATAGCACTAAACCCAGATTTATCAATCTCCCCTTAGTAGCTTCTACCCGTTAGCTAGCCACCTAGGTAGTGTTACAACCCTAGTGCCTTTTTCCTATATTAAGCACAACTTAGCAATATTTCCTTAGCATAATTTAGCTTTAATCTTTAGATTACAAAAGTAGTTTTAAATATAAAAACCCCCAAAAATGTTAGGAGTGCAATTAGAAGTACAAACGCAATTCTAAACTAAACCGGCAATACAACTCCATTCCAAGCTCCTTGTGGAAATTCGACCCCGATCCGCTATTCGGGTATTAGTTATTGCTACCCACTCTTCCTATAATTGTGTAGTGTTGAGACAGTCGCGATCAAGTACAAACAGGGGAGGTGCTGTCCGTTTTCTTGTAGAATTATGAGAGTTACAACGCTTATATAATGACGGCGAAGTCGGTTTACTCATTGTATAGGTAAGAAGATCATATTGAGCTTGTTTGACGATTGGATAGAAGATTCCAAAGGTATGTTAAGGCACTTCCTTCTTTCTTTTGGCATGATCTAAAGTGAAATGAATACTGTATTTCATAACGGATCTACTCCTAGCAACTAAGGCTGCCCATGTTGTTCTTTCCTTATAAAGTTATTCTAAGCAAGTATGTATTATCCTTGAATCCTACTGAGTTCATACTGATGGTATGGATGTACATAATGTTAATCGAAGGTGCAACGACCTTACGTCACTCCGAAAGGTTTAGAAAGTGATTCCATGAGTCCAGCAAGCATTATATATAGTATCTATTTTACTCTACCGAGCCGCACTATGGTCGGCCGGGTACGGCACCTATTATGCAACCATTGATCAGTTGGGTTTTCCGAGCGTCACGTGGCCGGGTACGATTCTACTGAGCCTAATGATGGCCGGGTACGTTTTTACCGAGTCCTCTTTGAGGCCGGGTACGATATGATGATGATGATGATGATGCCCACAGAGGCGTATGTTTTTAAAAGTTTATGTATATATTTGTATTATGCATTTCATGTCAGTATCCCCAAGAGGCACTCCGATGTTATAGGTTGTATCTCCTCTATCTCACTTTACATTACTGTTCTTATTTATGTTTTCCATCCTTACATATTCGGTACTTTATTTGTACTGACGTCCCTTTTTCCCGGGGATGCTGTGTTTCATACCCGCAGGCCCTGATAGATAGGTTTACAGTCCTCCTAGTAGGCTATCAGCTCAGCGGAAGGTGTTGGTGCACTCCACTTGCTCCGGAGTTGCCTATTTGGTCGGTATGATTTGGACATGTATTGATTAGTATGGCGGGAGCCTGTCCCGACCTTTATGATGTGTATGTACTCTTAGAGGCTTGTAGACAGATGTCATGTATATGAATGATTGTATGACCTTGTCGGCCTATGTTCAGTGCACGAGTGTTCGTTTTGGTCTTATAGGACCATATGTTACATGTATAAGTTTGTATTGCATGTTGGGTCGTCCTATGTCAAGTATTCCCTTATGTTTTATTCTTGTTATCTCGTGACGGCCTTTCTGGATCATTTACCCATGATAGTATGATAAGAAAGATATGTTACATTGGTACTCGGTTGAGTAAGGCACCGGGTGCCTGTCGCGGCCCTTCGGTTTGGGTTGTGACAAACTTGGTATCAGAGCAATTCTGTCCTAGGGAGTCTACAAGCCGTGTCTACTAGAGTCTTGTTTATGGGTGTGTTGTGCACCACACTTATAAGAAGGAGGCTACAGGGTATTTAGGACTGTCACTCTTTCTTCTTACTCTAGATCGTGTGGTAGAGCTCAATTGTAAGAATTCAAACTTCAAAATTCTATTTTATTCATAATACAATGATACCTCATACAAACAGACAGTTGGTAAGAGATTGAATGTTGCTGTGGAAGAGTTGAGTCAATGGAACTCGATTTTGCATCATGCTTATGATGAGTAAATGTAAGGCCTTCAATAGATTATGTATGTACTAAGACGTGTAAGCTTCTTGATAAGGATTCCTATGGCATGAATATAAATCCACCCATATGGTTTATAAAGCAATTAGAGAATCAGAAGGTAGATACAAGTTTCAACAAGTAAAAGAAGCAAGGTGGCGAAGGGTATGAGGTACCCAGTTAGTGAAGATTATCAGTTTTTTTACAATTCGGGCAGAGAAATATATGTATTCCGAGTTACCTTCAACAGTAACAGAGGTATGTACAATTGACCATGCCTATCTTAGTTATGCCATATGGGAGCTAACAGATATAGTTTAAGAGAAGGATAGGTTATCAGAATCCAGCTGGGGTTAGAGTATTGTGGATAGATTGTTATCATTATCTAACATTTCCGAAGGGTCTCCTTGTGAGACACACATATGGTGCACTCTAGAATAGTATAGTCAGATATGAATACTAGAATGTTCAAAAAATTTAGAAGATAGGCAGTGGAATCCTTGAAGGGATAAATATTTACCTTAGTATGATTCCCGTCCCTAGTAAAAATAAAAGAAGGAGAGAGTATGTTAATCGTCCCGAAGAGCTACTGAGATGAAGCAAGGGGACCTAAAAGTGAAAGAACATTTTGTTGAAGTTTTTAGAATAAAGTGATACACAGAAATATTAGTTGGAGAATAAGAAGAGAGTAAATGAAGTATTATGAGTAAGATGTGATAAATAGGTTATAACGGTAAATCAAAATATGACATGACAGACTGTATAGTCAAGTTAAGAAAAAGACAAGAGGTGACATGCCTTGAGACAATAAAACAGTATAAGCCATAAAGTCATACCTTCACTTCGAGAAATAAGTTGGTGACTCGAACATGATTACCGAAAGGAAACGTCAAACCCCATGAGTAATAGAAATCAGCATGGGCTAGTGAACAAGATATATTGAACATGAATTAGGGATCGGAAGATTTGATCATAGTCGACATCGTGAGAATTTCAGAGATTGCGTTCCAGCAATAATAGAATAGACAACAAAAGAATAACCTTTAAAGGTCATTCATTAAGACGCTTCCCTAAAACAAGCATTGTGAGAGAGTTAAATTAAGGGACTAAGTGTGCCAGTTACACTAGGTGTCACCTTCGTGCGCAAGAAATTCAGTTATCCCTGGTACAGAAGGGTTACCGCAAGGCAAGTAAGAGACTGTAGAGATGTGAAAAGACGCCAAAGACAAAAGGTTAAAACATTTATAGGTAAATCTTCATAGCATTAAATGTTAGTACTCCCCTAAAGGGGGAAGATAGTGTGATACGGTATTAAGTCGGAGATATATGGTTCAGGTAACTATGGAATAGTAAAGAAAGAATGTGGTAGAAAGGTGAAAAGAATGAGATTGCATTTATTCAGACCCTACAGATATGTTACCACTCCAGAACATTATGCAAACATGCCACCGAGGAGAGGCAGTAAGGGTTCCCGTATGAGATGTTTTTGATAAATAAGTGCAAATGAACACTTGATACATAAGGAGCCAGTGCGAGGGGTAAGTTAAGACAAAGGACATAACCCAAGACAGATTACGCAGAATATAGATATGAGAATGGACCAACGAGTAGTTAGTAGTTAATTAAGGAAGAGCCTAGTTATGGCTAGACAAGAGGATATAGACAAATCAGCAGATTGTGCAAGATAACCATAGTGAACCCCAACATAGTGAATTCAGTCTCGTAGATATAAAGTCCTTGAGAAATATTCAAATAGGAGTTGGGGTTGTTAAAGGTACCGTATAAGTGTTACGAAAATAAAAGACGGTGCCACTAGGAAGACAGTCAAAAATTTCAGTTCAGAAGCAACCCTACGAGCACAAGGGCGCGAAGGTAAGTAACTAAGGATCATTATACATGAGTGACAACATCAAAAATTTCTTTGGGTATACGGTGTAATAAGCTTGTAGCTTTACAGGAGTCAGAGGATCTCCCCTAAGTACTACCACGAAACACTAGCTCAGGAAAGAAGGAAGAGGGCTTAAACCTAAGCATATTAACTTGAAGAATAATTGGTCTAGTAACAATAGTCTCACTACAACATTGGATGCACTCCATAAGACAGTGGCACCTATAGTGGCTAATGAATGGAAAAAAAATCAAAGGTGATGTTTGAGATCATATGAGGTACAGAACGACCAGGAAAAGTAATTGCTTACATTTAAAGACAACTGAGAAGGTACAAAAGGAATTTTGTGGTATAGCAAGTTAAAGGAAGGATGTGAGTAGTACAAATAGATATGTGTAAGTCGCAAGCTAAAGTATAGTAGAGTGACAAGATTTTAGGTATATGGGAGTAAGGATAAGAAAAGGTGAGTTAGAAGCTGACAAGAATAGGTAAGACCTCGGCATGAAGCCTATCAAACAAGAGAGTTGATGGTTTATGTATGTTATGAAAAGCTCAGTATAGTTTGAATTAACACGGAGGAGTCTAAGACTAGGAGCATTTAGAAGAGATGGAATGCTGCCTTGGTCGTAATGTAAGGCTGTAATAGTGATAAATTATAAAAGGATGATATTTAGGCCTTCAATTGAGTAATGATTCAAAGAGAAGAGATTTCATGGATGGCACGGGATTAGAATACCCCCCACAAGACAAATCACATTGGGATGCTATGAAATACGGTTATTGAAGTATGGTATCGTCCCTAGGTGGATAAGGAAAGCCACTTCAGATGTTCCCCGATGAGACATGAGACCTAGTGACAATGTATTACGTAAGAGGTTTCAACTTGTCAGTGGTAGATTATAGATTAACATTAAGGTGAATCAACAATAGATACGTAAAAGTTCCAAAGTATGAGAGGAGATTATGATGCCACTATTTAGATGAACAGTAATAAGGAAGCATTAAATGACTTAGATTTATACCTATAGGATAAGCGGTAAGAGAGTAACCTGGAGTTGGGTAGCAGACCTCGGTAATAATAAAACGAAGTAAGAGTTAGGATATATTATGACCTACCTAGATGAGTAAAACCATAAGCATAGATAACTGAGGCTATGAAGCAAGGTATAGCAATAGTCGTAAGTTTGACAAAGTACCAAGCGAAGAACTTTAGTACACCTATAGATGCCTAGAGGGACATCTTGTCATAATTCTGTATATGTTCACACAGTGAGGCCTAGAGGTTGGCTAAAAGCTGGAGGAAAAAGGAAAGCAGAGTCGCATAGGAACACATACAAATACACGGTTGTACGTTGATGCATGACAGAAGGTAACAACAGTTACAAGATTGGAAGAATTCCGACCACAAGTCGTGGTATGAGAAAGAGGCGTAAAGGGGGGAATACCCTGGCCTTTGGATTTATTTACAAAACAGTTTCCTAGATGTCAAGGACAATATTAAAGTATTCGTAAGAGCTACAGGTTATGAGAGTGATAAATGCATCAGTCAATATTCGAGGACGAATGTTCCAAAGGGGGGAATGATGTTACATCCCATGTTTTTGTACGTGAGAGTACGTCGTAAGTCAATTGATGTAAGCTAAAAAATGAGATTGTCATTGAAAGTACATAATGTAAGTTCATCATGTTATCTTGGAGGTTACAAATCTGTAAGATCATGAATGACAAGTACCAAAAGGGTTGGAAAGCTTAGACGCTAAACGAATTGAAGAAAATAAGTTTCGTCGAAAGTCGACAAGTTTGGAATGCTATAACATGTACTTTTGGGGTGAGACTAGGGTAATTAACATGATAAGGAGGTTAAGTTATGATTTATTTTAGTCGTATGATATTCATGTGTTATGTTTTTAAGTCAAGCAAGTTGTGGAACAAAAGTTGGCAAAGGTCATCACAAGTTACATTCATAATATGCTGAAATTGAGGTCAAATGTAGCTACACGTTTCTCCCAATATACTTAGAATCAAGGGATGAAATACATATCAAATTGAAGATATACGAGTCTAGTTTCTAACTCATTAAACCGTTTGTCGATACTACATCGTACTAAAGAGATATTCGCGTTTTTACGATACTGCACAAGCAGCTCCCATGGGACCCACAAAGTCGGTTTAAACTTCAGCTTGTATTTAAGTCATTTATATGTCGTTCTAACTCATTTTTCTCATCCACAACAGTTCCTAAACCCTCCTAAATGCTCTCCAAGGGTTCCTCCATTATTCTAGGGTGAAAACCTAAGATAAAAACATGAATCCAACGCTAGAAACCCAGTGGTGCTTGCGAGATCGTAGTTCTTCATCTTGTGGCTGTTTTGGAGGGTTCTTCAAGGGTAAGTAACTTCAGATTTCGTGTTGTTCTTTATGTTTAAGATAAGAATCAGTCCCTCCTGCATATATATTAGAGTTTCAATGCGAAAGACAAGTATTTACACACCATCTTGAACACAAAGGTTGATTCAAGAAGAGAATACAACTCCTATAGTGTTGTGGTGTGATTGAGAGTTGTTGTGAGCTACACCAGCTGAGGATTTCAAATTTTATCTACTGCCTAAGGTATTTAAATCATGTTCTTGGTTGTGCTTAAGGTCAATCATGTGTTGGTTGAGTTGTTTGAGTGAAAATCTACAAGATAGTAATTGACATGGCATAAAGAATCATTATCTTTTCTTTGTGGGTTGTGTTGAGGCTATATATATGGGTCATTGCGGCTGGAAATTGTTATAAATAGTTTCATTATGTTTTGCCTGCTGTTGTTAAGCTTATCTATGTGCTAATTCAGTGGATTGAAGAAGATAACATGAAAAACTAGACGTTGACTGTAAAGGTTAAGGTGCTAGGCGTGTGGACTATATTTGAAGATTATGCTTATGATGTTTTGTGTTGAAAATGATAAGGTAAGCATAAGTATGATGTTATATATGTTGTAGGTAGCTTCATTGAGGATTCAAACCATATTTTGTTAATCGTAAATCGAGCTTGCCGCTCAAAATGGTTGTTGAACTAATCGGAGAGCTTATTGTGAATTATATTATTGTTGTTTGGGATGTTTGGTGACTTTTGGTAACATATGGGATGTATTACAAATAGGGGAGGTGCTGTCCGTTTTCTTGTAGAATATTGGTTTCTAAATATGAGAGTTACAATGCATATATGATGACGGCGAAGTCGGTTTACTCATTGTAGACGTAAGAAGATCATATTGAGCTTGCTTGACAATTGGATAAAAGATTCCAAAGGTATGTTAAGGCACTTCCTTCTTTCTTTTGGCATGATCTAAAGTGAATGAATACGCTATTTCATAACGGATCTACTCCTAGCAACTAAGGTTGCCCATGTTGTTCTTTCCTTATAAAGTTATTCTAAGCAAGTATGTATGATCCTTGAATCCTACTGAGTTCATACTGATGGTATGGATGTACATAATATTAATCGAAGGTGCAACGACCTTACGTCACTCCGAAAGATTTAGAACATGATTCCATGAGTCCAGCAAGCATTATATATAGTATCTATTTTACTCTACCGAGCCGCCCTATAGTCGGCCGGGTACGGAACCTATTGTGCAACCACTGATCAGTTGGGTTTACCGAGCTTCACATTGCCGGGTACGATTCTACTGAACCTTATGATGGTCGGGTACGTTTTTTCCGAGTCCTCTTTGAGGCCGGGTACGATATGATGATGATGATGCCCACAGAGGCGTATATTTCTAAAAGTTTATGTATATATATGTATAATGCATTTCATGTCAGTAGCCCCCATAGGCACTCAGATGTTACAGGTTGTATCTCCTCTATCTCACTTTACATTACTATTCTTATGTTTTCCTGCCTTACATACTCGGTACTTTATTCGTACTGACGTCCCTTTTTCCTGGGGATGCTGCGTTTCATGCCCGCATGTCCTGATAGACAAGTTGATAGTCCTCCTAGTAGGCTATCAGCTCATCGGAAGGTGTTGGTGCACTCCGCTTGCTCCTGAATTTCCTATTTGGTCGGTATGATTTGGACATGTATTGATTAGTATGGCGGGGCCCTATCCCGACCTTTATGATGTGTATGTACTCTTAGAGGCTTGTAGACAGATGTCATGTATATGAATGATTGTATGGCCTTGTCGGCCTATGTTCAGTGTACAAGTGTTCGTTTTGGTCTTATAGGACCGAATGTTACATGTATAAGTTTGTATTGCATGTTGGGTTGTCCTATGTAAAGTATTCCCTTATGTTTTATTCTTGTTATCTCATGACGGCCTTTTCTGGATCATTTACCCATGATAGTATGATAAGAAAGATATGTTACGTTGGTACTCGGTTGAGTAAGGCACCGGGTGCCCGTCGCGGCCCTTCGATTTGGGTCGTGACACTGAGCAATAATAAATCGGCTCTGGTCTCAAAACCACAAAGAGCAATCAAACACGACCGATAAACGCAATCCACAACAAGAGAATCTCCCATAGGAGTAGAAACATAAATAGGGGAACTCAAAGAATCCCGAAATACGCCCAAATGCGAGGCAAAATAAGAGGACACATAAGAATAAGTGGAGCCTGGATCGAATAGAACCGATGCATCTCTATCACAGACCGGAACAATACCTTTGATGACAGAATCGGAGGCAACAGCCTCAGTACGGGCAGGAAGGGCGTAGTATCTGGCCTGGCCTCCCTCTCTAGGACGACTTCTGCCTCCCCGACCTCCACCTCTAGCTGGTTGGGCAGGTGGGTAGCAACTGGTGCTGTAATTATAGCCTGGGAACTCTGCGGAGCATGCTGTGGCTGAGAAGTCTGTGGAGATGCACCCCTCCTACGTCTGGGGCAATCCCTCATAATATGGCGTGTGTTGCCCCAATCAAAACAAGCTCTGGGAGGACGTGGCAACTGTGACTGGCTCGAGCCAGGTCTGCTGGACTGACCACTGAAAGCACCCCACGCAGGAGGCGCACTAGATACTAGAGGTGCATAATAAGGCTCCTGAGGTCTAGGAGGAGCTGGAATACCACTGGCTGCTGGAAGAGCTGAATATACAGGGCGACTCATATAACCCCTACCATGACGAACTGCAGCTGGGGCAAGGGCACCAGAATAATGGCCTGACTCTCGAGACCTCTTGGCCTCTCTCTCTTCTCTATCTCGAGCATGCATGCCCTCTACTCTCCTAGCAATGCTCACCACCTGCTGATAAGAAATATCCATCTCCAACTCCCGGGCCATGCTAGATCTGATGCGGGGAATAAGCCCTTCTATCAACCGGAGAACTCTCTCGTGAACCATAGAAACCAAGGCCGGTGCATGCTTAGCAAAGTTATTGAAACGGTAAGCATACTCCTAAACACTCATAGAACCCTGGCGCGAATGCTCAATATCCGCGCGCCATGCGTCGCTGAGGCTCTAAGGGACATAGTTTCTCAAGAACATATCTAAAAACTGAGTCCATGTAAGGGAAGCTGCCTCAGCCGGACTATCCAACTCAAAAGTACGCCACCACCGATAGGTTGCTCCTCGAAGTTGTAAGGCAATGAAAGAAACCCCACTCGACCTTGATATACCCATAGTGCGGAGGATACGGTGACACTCCTCCAGAAATCCCTGAGCATCCTCCGATGCTAGACCACTGAATGTAGGAGGCTAGTACTTCTTCAACCTCTCAAGCCTCCTCTGCTCCTCCTCCGAAGCTACTTCCCTATCCTCGGGCTGAACTGGGGCTACCGGCGGTACCGGTATAATATCTGGGACCTGATCAACATGCCCTCGCTGCTGAGGAGTGCCAGCAGCAGGAGTGTTGGCTCTTCCCCCAGCCTGAGATGTGGCTGCAGCAAGGGGAAGCAACCCTGCCTGAGCTAGAGTGGTGTACATGCTCATGAACTATGCAAAGGTCTCCTGGAGAGCTGGAGTAGTAGTAGGCGTATCAGGCGCCTGGGCTCCAGCTGGAGGTGCTGGTGGCTCCTCTGTAGCAGCTCGCGCAGGTGCTCTGGCTGCACCACGTGCGCGTCCTCGGCCTCTACCCCGACCCCGACCTCTAACGGCTCTAGCAGGGGGCGCGGGTGTCTGATCATTTCCGGTAGCTTGTTTCCTCACCATCTTGGGAGAATAGAAGACAGAGGTTTAGAATTTTGATATCAAAAATCTCGCACGACAAGGAAATCAAATGAAATAGAATTTTCCTAACAGTTACATAGCCTCGTAGATAAGTACAGACGTCTCCGTACCGATCCACGAGACTTTAATAATCCGGCTTGTAATTCACGATTCCTATGAACATAGAGCTCTGATACCAACTTGTCACGACCCAAGTTCTCCCTCCATGAGCTGTCGTGACGGCACCTAGTCTCTATGACTAGGTAAGCCAAACAAATCACGGAAAAAGAAAATAAAGATACAAAACTAGCAATTTACGGGTAACAAAATAAAGAAGTTTAAAATGCCACTCGGCATATACAATATCACTCTCTCAAACTGAATAAAACACTTCCAAAACCCGGAATCTCATGAATCACAAGCTAAAGCAAATACATAGTGTTATAACTCCAGAAGGCTAGACAAAAGGAAATACAGGAAGTCTATAGCTAAAGAGGGAATAGAGAGGGACTTCTAGGTCTGTGGACGCGGCAGATATACCTCGAAGTCTCTGGGTCGCCTCGCCTCACGGATAGTATGGCTGAGCAAAAGAACCTGGATCTGCACGAAAAACATGCGCAGGAAAGGGCATGAGTACACCACAGCGGTACCCAGTAAGTGACAAGCCTAACCTCGATCGAGTAGTGACGAGGAAGGTCAGGGCCCTACTGGTTATAAATATAACAAGGTAAAATAGTATAAAATGTGACAGTATAATTAAAGATGCTAACAGTCAAATAAAGGCAAAATCTCAGAAGGAAAATAACTCATTAAGCAGTGATAGCAACAGGGGATCTCGCAGGATAACATCCCGCAGTCCCAAACATAAATGTGCAGAGGATCTCCCGGGATACCGTCCCGTAGTCCAAAAGTAAATAGCCAGTATAGGGGGGATCTCCCGGGTACCGTCCCGTAGTCCCAAATATAAATGTGCAGGGGGATCTCCCAAAATACCGATCCGTAGTCCTAAAGTAAACATGCAGGGGGATCTCCCGAGATACCGTCCCGTAGTCCCAAAGTAAACACACAAAAGTCTCAAGAAAGAAATCTACAATTCTATCCAAGTTCGTATCACGAAAAAAGGAAAATTCTACTCTAAACATGCTACACAGAATCCAAGTAATCAGTTAAAGCACATAAGACAGTTAAGTCACATGAGCATGCTTTCCTAAGCCTAACAAGAAACTTCAAATACAAGTATTGCTCAATTAAAAAAAACACAGATATTTTCTTAATGAAAATGCGGTTTTTTTTCAACAATCAGCACGTGTACGCACTCGTCACGTCACGTACACGGCATTCATATAACAACAAGACCAAAATCTTAAGGGGAGTTCCCTCACACAGGGTTAGGCAAGCCACTTACCTCGACCAAGCTCAATCGATCTGAAATCACGCTCTTGCCACGATTACCCAACTCTGAGTGGCCCAAATCTAATCAAATCAAATTCATAATGTAAATATAACTACAAACAACGAGTTTAGCTAAAGGAATCGAAGCTAAGGCAAGAAAATAGAAAAATATCCAAAAATCCTCCCCGGGCCCACGTCTCGGAATCGGCTAAAAATTACGGATTTTGAACACCCATTCACTCACGATTTCACTCGTACAAAAATCATCCCAAGCCGACATCAAATTCTCACTAAAAACTTAGATTTTCCATTGGGGGGACTTCTTCCCCCAGTTCTAAACTTTTAACCTCAAATTCCTTAATTAGATGACAAAACTAACAATAGATTAATGTATTAGAACTAAATTAGAGTTAGAATTCAATACCCAATAGTTCTCCTTCAAAATCTCTCAAGAAACCGCCTTCCACCGAACTCCAATTCGATTTTTGAAGTTATGAACTCAAACCATCAATTTTTCATATTTCTGCCCAGCGATTTCCGCTTCTGCAAGGGGTCCACCGCACCTGCGGTCCTGCTTCTGCGGCTGGGGTTCCGCATCTGCGAAAATTCATTAAGCGACCAGATTCCGCACCTGCGCCTCTTTACTCGCAGAAGCGATTCCACTTCTACGACAATTGACCTCCAAGCCTCAGACCGCTTCTGCGGCACCGCACCTACGGTCCAAGCTCCGCAGGTGCAAAACCAACAGGTTCAGCAATTGAGAAAATTGCCTAAGTCCAATTCAACTTCTGTTAAGCATCCGAAACTCATCCGAGGCCCCCGGGACCTCAACCAAACATGCCAACCAATTCTAAAACATCAAACGAACTTAGTCCAACCCTCAAATCGCATCAAACAACGCTAAAACCACGAATCACCCTGCAATCCAAGCCTAATGAACTTGAGATCCCAAGAATTCTACAACCGATGCCAAAGCCAACCAAACCAAGTCCGATTGACCCCAACTTTTTTTACACAAGTCACATTCAACAATACGGACTATTCCAACTTTGGAAATCGGATTCCGACCCCGATATCAAAATTTCAGTATCGATCCGGAAACTTCAAAAATTTAACTTTAGGCATTTCAAGCCTAAATAAGCTAAGGACCTCCAAAACACAATCCGAACACGCCCCTAAGCCTGATATCACCCAACGCAGCTAACGGAATCGACGGAATTCCATTCCGAGGCCGTCTTCACACTGTTCTGCCTACGGTCCAAATTCTAAAGCTTAAGCACTCATTTAGGGACTGTGTCCCAAAACACTCTGAAACTCAAAACGAATCTTCCCGGCAAACCACACTAGCATAAATAAACACGGGGAAAGCAGTTAGTAGGGTATCGGGGCATATATTCTCAAAACGACTGGCCGGGTCGTTACACCACGAGTGATAATATGAGACAGAGGGAGTATATGTTTCACGACCCAAGTTCTCCCTCTGTGAACTGTCGTGACGGCACCTAGTCTCTACGTCTAGGTAAGCCTAACAATTGCGGAAAAAGGAAATAAAGATACGAAACTAGCAATTTACGGGCAACAAAATAAAGAAGTTTAAAATGTCGCTCAGCATATACAATATCAGTCTCTCAAACTGAACAAAACACTCCCAAAACCTGGAATCTCTTGAATCACAAGCTAAAGAAAATACATAAGGTTTCTAACTCCAGAAGTCTAATAACAAGGGAAATACAGGGAAAAGCCTATAATAGTAGAGAGAGTAGAGAGGGACTTCTAGGTCTGCAGACACGGCAGATATACCTTGAAGTCTCTGAGTCACCTCGCCTCACGGATAGTATGGCTGAGCAGAAGAACCTGGATCTGCACACGAAAAACATGTGCAGGAAAGGGCATGAGTACACCACGGCGGTACCCAGTAAGTGCCAAGCCTAACCTCGATCGAGTAGTAACAAGGAAGGTCAGGGCCCTACTGGTTATATAACAAGGTAAAATAGCATTAAATGTAACAGTATAATTAAAGATGCTAACAGTCAAATAAAGATGAAATCTTATAAAAGAAATAACTCGGTAAGCAGAGATAGCGGCAGGGGATCTCCCAAGATAACGTCCCGTAGTCCCAAACGTAAATGTGCAGAGGATCTCCCGGGATACCGCCCCGTAGTCCAAAAGTAAATAGCCAGTACATGGGGATCTCCCGGGATATCGTCCCGTAGTCCCATATATAACGGTGCCGGGGGATCTCCCGGAATACCGATTCGTAGTCCTAAAGTAAACATACAGGGGGATCTCCTGGAATACCGTCCCGTAGTCCCAAAGTAAACACACAACAGTCTCAAGATAGAAATCTAAAGTTCTATCCAAGTTTGTATCACGGAAATAGGAAAAATTCTATTCTAAACATACTACACAGAATCCAAGTAAGCAGTTAAAGCAGATAAGACAGTTAAGTCACATAAGCATGCTTTCCTAAGCCTAACAAGAAACTTCAAATACAAGTATTGCTCAATTTAAAAGGAAACACAGATATTTACTTAATGAAAACGGGGATTTTCAGCAATTAGCACGTGTACGCACTCGTCACCTCACGTACATGGCATTCATATAACAATAGTACCAAAATCCTAAGGGGAGTTCCCACAAACAAGGTTAGGCAATCCACTTACCTCGAACCAAGCTCAAATAAATCCGAAATCACGCTCCTGCCACGAGTATCCAACTCCGAGTGGCCCAAATCTAATCAAATCAATTTCATAATGTAAATATAACTACAAACAACGAGTTTAGCTAAAGGAATCGAAGCTAAGTCAAGAAAATAGAAAAGCGCCCAAAAACCCTCTCCGGGCCAACGTCTCAAAATCGGGCAAAACTTACGGATTATGAACACCCATTCACTCACGAGTTCACTCATACAAAAATCATCTTAATCCGACGTCAAAATCTCACCAAAAACTCAGATTTTCCATTGGGGGGACTTTTTCCCCTATTTCCAAACTTTTGCCCTCAAATTCCTTAATTAGATGATAAAACTAACAATACATTATATTAGAACCAAATTAGAGTTAGAATTCATTACCCAATAGTTCTCCTTCAAAATCTCACAAGAAATCACCTACCACCGAGCTCCAATTCGATTTTAGAAGTTATGAACTCAAACCCTCATTTTTTCGTATTTCTGCCAAGCGATTTCCGCTTCTGCGAGGGGTCCACCGCACCTGCGGTCCCGCTTCTGCGGCTGGGGTTCCGCTTCTGCGGAAATTCATTAAGCTACCAGATTCCGCACCTGCGCCCCTTTACTCGTAGATGCGGTTACACTTCTGCAGCCCTTGAGCCGCATCTGCGACAATCAATTTCCAAGCCACAGATCGCATCAGCGATGGCCTAACCGCTCCAAACTCCGCAGGTGCCAAACCAATAGGTTCAGTAAGTTCAGCAATTGCATAAGTCCAATTCAACTTCCGTTAAGCATCTGAAACTCACCCGAGGCTCCCGGGACCTCAACCAACCATGCCAACCAATCCTAAAACATCCTACAAACTTAGTCCAACCCTCAAATTACATCAAACAATGCTAAAACCACAAATCACCCTCCAATCCAAGCCTAATGAACTTGAGATCTCAAGAATCCTACAACCGATGCTGAAACCAACCAAACCATGTTCTATTGACCCCAAATTTTGCACATAAGTCACATTCAACATTATGGAACTATTCCAATAGTCGGAATCAGATTCTTACCCCGATATCAAAATTTCACTAATCGATCCGGAAACATCAAAAATTCAACTTTTGGCATTTCAAGCCTAAATAAGCTACGGACCTCCAAAACACAATCTGAACATGCCCCTAAGCCCGAAATCACCCAACGGAGCTAACAGAATCGACTGAATTCCATTCCGAGGTCGTCTTCACACTATTTCGACTACGGTCCAAATTCTAAAGCTGAAGCTCTCATTTAGGGACTAAGTGTCCCAAATTACTCCGAAACTCAAAATGAATCTTCCCGGCAAATCACAATAGTAGAAATAAATACGGGGAAAGTAGTTAATAGGGGATCAGGGCATAAATTCTCAAAACGACCGGCTGGGTCATTACATCCTCCCCCTCTTAAAACATTCGTTCGTCCTCAAACGAGCATAGAGACATACCTAAAGAATTGAAAAGATGAGGGTAACGGTTGCGCATATCTTGCTCCGTCTCCCAAGTTTCCTCCTTGACCGGCTGACCCCACCACTGAACCTTTACTGATGCAATTCTCTTTGACCTTAGCTTTCAAACCTACGTGTCCAATATAGACATTGGATCCTCAACATAAGATAGATCCTTGTCCAGCTGGACTGAACTGAAACCCAACACGTGCGATGGATCACCGTGATACCTCCGGAGCATCGAAACATGAAATACCAAATGAACTCCTGCCAAGCTGGGAGGTAAGGCAAGTTGATAAGCAACCTCCCCAACACGTCGCAATACCTCAAAGGGACCATAAACCTCGGACTCAATTTCCCCTTCTTCCCAAATCTCATAACGACCTTCACAGACGAAACCCGAAGCAAGACGCGCTCTCCAACCATGAATGAAACATCGTGAACCTTCCGGTCCGCATAACTCTTCTGTGTGGATTGGGCTGTGCAAACTCTATCCTGAATCACCTTAACCTTCCCCAAAGCGTCCTTAACCAAGTCTGTGCCCAATAATCTAGCCTCGCCCGGCTCAAACTTACCCACCGGGGATCAACACCCTACCTTACAGAGCCTCGTATGGTGCCATTTGGATGTTGGACTGGTAACTGTTGTTGTAGGCAAACTCCAACAGTGGCAAGAACTGATCCCAAGAACCTCCAAACTCCATTACACATGCACGGAGCATATCCTCAAGAATCTAAGTAGTGCGCTCGGACTGTCCGTCCGTCTGGGGGTAAGTTGTGCTCAACTCCGCCCGAGTACCCAACTCAAGTTGTACGGCCCTCTAGAACCGTGATGTAAACTGAGTACCTCTATTTGAAATGATGGAAACTGGAATACCATGCAGACAAACAATCTCCCAAATATAAATCTCAGCCAACCGCTCTGAAGAATAGGTGGCACACACAGGAATGAAGTGTGTGGACTTGGTAAGCCGATCCACAATCAGCCATATGGCATCGAACTTCCTCAAGGTCCATGGAAGTCCAACTACAAAGTCCATGGTGATCCGCTCCCACTTCCACTCCGGAATCTCTATCTGTTGAAGCAAGCCACCCGGTCTCTGGTGCTCATACTTTACCTGCTGACAATTAAGGCACCGATCTACAAACCCAACTATATCTTTCTTCATCCTCCTCCACCAATAGTGCCGCCTTAAATCCTGGTACATCTTCGCGGCACCCGGATGGATGGAATACTGCGAACTGTGGGCCTCCTCTAGAATTAACTCCTTAAGCCCATCAACATTGCGCACATATATCCGACCCTGCATCCTCAATACCCCGTCATCACCAATGGTCACATCTCTGGCATCGTCATGCAGAACCTTGTCCTTGAGGACAAGCAAATGAGGGTCATCATACTGACGCTCTCTAATACGATCAAACAAGGAAGACCGAGATACCACACAAACAAGGACCCGACTGGGCTCCGAAAGATCCAATCTCACAAACTGGCTAGCTAAGGCCTGAACATCCATCGCTATGGGCCTCTCTATTGCTGGTAGATAAGCCAAACTTCCCAAACTCTCCACCCGATGACTCAAAACATCGGCCACTCCTTGCTCGGGTGATATAAGATAGTGATATCATAGTCCTTCAATAGCTCTAGCCACCTCCTGTCACGACCCCAAACCCGGTCGTGATGGCGCCCAACAACATTGCTAGGCAAGCCAGACCACAATCGTTCCTAAATTAACCGTAAACCTCAAACCAAAAATCTAAAGAGATTATAATAGTTTTAGAATAATAATCCAATATTTTTAATAGAATAATACTGAGAAAAATACGAAGTCTGATAAAACGCTCCCAAAGACCTGGGGTCACGAGTCTAGAGCCTCTAAAACAATCTGAACGAAAATACTCAAGTATGGAAATGTATATATAAATAAAACTGAAATAGGAAGAGTAGTCAGGTCCTACGAACGCCAAGCAGCTACCTCAACAACTCTGATAAGCTCTGGGAAACAAAGACTGCTCAGCTAAGCCTCCGGTGTACCTGAATATGCACACAAGGTGCAGTGAGTAGGGGTGAGTACTACCGACTCAGTGAGTAATAAGCATATAAAATGTCTGAAGATAAGAAATCCACGAAATGCCACAAAGTAAAGCTAAAACTAACAGTCCAACACCTAACTACGAACTAACAGCAAAACAACTCAAAATATATCAGTCAAGTATAATGTAAAGATGCAATGCAATGCACATGACCGCTACGGCGCGTAGCCCGATCTATTTAACGTCGACGGCGCACACTGGGGTGTGTACAGACTCCAGAGGGGCTCCTTCAGCCCAAGCACAATATAATCATACGATTCGCTGCGGCGTGCAGCCCGATCCATACTCAGTCCACAATATGCATATGAGTCACGTAACAGATTCAATTAATTTTCCAATTTCCAATTTATTAAGAAGAATATACTTTAGATATTTAACTTCAGGAAAAGTGACTTAGCGTTTCATAACAGTGATTAAACACAGGACTGAGATCAATGATTATACAAAGCATGCTATCACAATGACATTCATCCTCTAAGGATGCTACAGATCGGCACAAGGCCCCAAACACGGCAATAAGCCCAGATATATTTAATACAGGGTGCGTATCAGTCGCCAATATAGAAATATTCTTGTTCGGGATGGACTAAGTCTCAATCCCCAGTCATAACTAATCCCGCACATGCCATGGGGTGCGAGTCACGCCCTACAATAGCGTCACAATGGGTTTCAAACCCTCAGGCCATCATATACACCAACTACTCACCTCTATCCGGCCGTAGAATGGTCCGCAATGCCTTTTCCTTTCGTATCGACCTCCTCGTGCGTTGAATCTAGTCAAAATCACAACGAATACATAAATATGGGTTAAAGAAACATAACCCAATCAAAATTACTCAAAAAGTACTAAAATTCACGAAGTTGGTAAAACCCGAACCCCGGGCCCACTTCTCGAAAAATTCCAAAAATTACACCAACGGATTCCTCGTCTCGCCACGAGTCCGTGCATATAAAGTTTACCAAAATCGGAGCTCGTTTGACCCTCCAAATTCCTTTTTTACATCACAGCTTTCCAAGCCCTAGCCTGACCCGTTTTTGATGAATTTTCTACAATTTACATGTTATTTCTATCATAAATTCGAATATTTAGGCCAAGGAACTTACCTCCAAGTGATTCTCAGTCAAAACCCTCGAATTTCCTTGTTCAAAGCTCTTAAGAACGTCAACAATGGAGGAAAAATATGAAAGGGTCGCGGATGAAATATTATTTTAAAACCCTTCTGTCGCCCAGCGATTTTTCGCTTCTGCGGTCCCGCTTTCGCTTATGCGGGACCGCTTCTGCGGCCATATGACAGCTTATGCGGTTTTTCATTAAATCCTTGGTTGTGCGCCCAACCATCCGCTTCTGCGGATCTCACCATTCCGCTTCTGCGGCCTCGTTTTCGCCTATGCGGACACGCTGAAGCGATACCCCATCCGCTTTTGCGGAATTACCCCGGTCCCTCATGGACCGCTTATGCGATCTCTTAGCCGCATCTGCGGAACCACTTCTGCGGCTCCTTTTCTGCAGATGCGGAAATACCAGAAGCCAGGTGCACCAGACCTGCAACAAACATCAAGATTCTCCGTTTAACCACCCGAAATCACTCCGAGGCCCCCGGGACCTCAACCAATAGCACCAACACACCCCAAGACCTTATTCAAACTTGTTGCAATCATCAAAACACTATTGTTAACATCAAAATCATTGAATTACCACGGATTCAAGCCTAAGTTAAACTAAAACTTCTGAAACTTGCATTTGATCTTAAACCCGACCTAAACACCTCCGAATGATCTGAAACTTTGCACGCATATTAAAAATCACCTAACGGAGCTACTGCAACTCTCGGAATTCCATTCCGACCCTCAGATCAAAATCTCACCTACCATCCGGAATTCGCCAAAATTCAACTTAGCCAATTCAAGCCTAATTCCACACCGGACCTCCAAATTCAGTTCCGATTGCGCTCCTAAGTCAAAAATCATCTCCCAAAACTGGTCGAATCATCGGAAATCCATTCCGAGCCTTCCAACTCATAAGTCAACATTCGGTTGACTTTTCCAAACTAACCTTATCATAAAGAGACTTATTGTCTCATTTCTAATCAAACTCTATCCGAATTACTTCAAATTCTCCAAACACGTATAATGAAACATATAGAAGCATAAAACGGGGAAAATGGGGCGGTAACTCCCGTAACAACGGGTCGGGTCGTTACATCCTCCCCAACTTAAACAAACGCTCGTCCTCGAGCGGGTCAAGAAATATACCTGGAGTCTCAAACAAGTGAGGATATCTGCTCCGCATCTCCTGCTCGGTCTCCCAAGTGGCTTCCTCCACGGGCCGACCTCTCCACCATACCTTCACCGAAGCTATGTCCTTAGATCTCAACTTTCGAACCTGACGACCCAAAATAGCCACCGGCTCCACATCGTAGGTCAAGTCCTCATCCAACTGGATCGTGCTGAAGTCTAATACATGAGATGGGTCCCCAACATACTTCCGGAGCATAGAAACATGGAACACCGGATGAACTCCCGACAAGCTAGGTGGCAAAGCAAGCATATAGGCCACCTCCCCAATCCTCCTAAGTATCTCAAAAGGTCCAATGAA
>NW_017670905.1:191360-221870 GCF_001879085.1 Nicotiana attenuata | reverse complement strand
TGTTTGTTGAGATCTCTGGTATTTGAGTCCAATCTACCCTTGCATTGGTTGCTTGATTGATTGCTGAGGGTCGTTTGATAGTTCTGCAGTCCAAATATGCATCTGGCTAGTTATTTTGGTTATTCCTGGGCTAACTCCATTGCTGTTGCCTTGTTGTGCTACTGCTGACCCTTTCCTTCTGTTTCCTTTGCAAATTCCAGGTACACAATAAAACTCCATTTGATGTAGCTTTACTTGTGGAGAATATGAAATGAAACTGATTCGCAATTCCTGCTGAGAGACTGCACTTTAATAATTTTATTATGTTCTCAATTAGTTGTTTGTTGTATTCAAATTGGGACTGTTTTTCTAAGTTGATTAACTCAAGGACTGTTTGGATTTTGGACTATGAGTTATTCATTATTCATGATAGGTTAATGTCATTTGGTATAGTTTACTGATAAAGGAAAAGGCTAGCTGAAAGTTGGAACAGGAAACGTCTTGGAATCCATGTGTAAAAATTTTGAGCCGAGTTCGTATATAGGGAATTCAGTAGTTAATAGTTTGTATGAATTTAATGTGTGCTACTAGCATAATGTAGTATGATGCAGTTTCAATTTCCAGTATTGTTAAACTTAGTTCATGTTTATTGGAGTCGTTGACATGTTTTTGCAAGGTTAAGTGAAATCATAACTGAATTGTATTACTGTCATATCAATCCAAAGTCAGGGATTAACAGTAGCTAGAATGTAGGTGTCTCAAAATAATCTGAATACTCTAAAAATTGGTCAGTAAGTCCAATCTCCGTTTCGTTTTGCCTGGAGATCGATCTTGGCCTGGACACCGAACTTCTGGGTCTGCCTTCGCCCACGTTGGGCCCAAATGACTCCCCGTCAAGGAACAGGTGTCGAGGCCCAATAGCAAGCTCTAAACTTTGAATTGATTAGCATTGCTTTACTTTTAGAGACAAATTGAGCAGAGAATTATAGATTGTTTTAGGATTAACCTTAAACTAAACGGGATGAGCCTCGCCAAACCAAATAAATAAATTGCGGGGCCCTCGATAAATGCTTATGTTAAAAATACTTAGACTTCGGGATATGTCGTTTAGCGAATTTCACGGCCTTCCCCAAAATAATAACGCGATATTCTCTTTAGGCACGCAATTTAAATAATTTTACCTTCCTAAAAATGGGTGCACATTTATGTGACCCAAATCCAAATCTCAACGAAGTCGAAATGTGCTAACGATCACGGGTGCACTGGTGCAACGTAGTTCGAGACGCATTTTCACGACGTTGCAATTCTCTAAAAATAATAATAATAAAAGCGTTTCAAGAGCTAAAAGGCACATAGATTAAAATATGTACTAAAATCAAACAAATGAGCCAAATATGACAGTTGAGCGACCGTGCTAGAACCACGGAACCCGGGAATGCCTAACACCTTCTCCCGGGTTAACAGAATTCCTCACTCGGAGTTCTGGTTCGCGGACTGTTAACAGAGTCATAATTTCCTCGGATCGGGATTCAACAGGTAAGTTGGGACACCTTTAATTTCCCAAGTGGCGACTCTGATCCTAAATAAATAATCCCGTTCCGATTGTCACTTCAAGTTGGAAATAACTCCCTTTACCATGCCCTCTTCCGCGGGTGGAGTAAGTAAGAAGGAGGTGTGACACAACCGACGTTGCTCGTCATCCGGCATAGCTGGAACCACATGAGCTGGGGCTGGTGCGACTGGCGCAACTGGAACAACTGCTGCAACTGGCTGAACTAGCTGAGCTGGAGCTACCCCAGGTGTCTGTAAGCCCTGAACAACCTGCTCGGGTGTGCGAGCATCGGGGGTCTGATGACCATCCCCGGTCTGAGAAGTAGCCGCCGCTGTAGTAGCTGAAACCGCTTGAGCCAGGCCAGTGCAGACGGACCAAATCTGAGCCAAGGCCTCCTGGAGACCAGGAATCACGATGGGCACTGCCGGTGCCTGAACAGGTGCTGCTGGAGCATCTACAATTGGAATTTGACCCTGAGCCTGGTCAACTGGTGCTGGAATCTGACCCTGAGCCTGGTCAACTGGTGCTGGAATCTGACCCTAAGCCTGGTCAACTGGTGCTGGAATCTGACCCTCAGCCTGGTCAACTGGTGGGTCAGCAGGTGTTGTCCCTCCTGCCCTACCTCTACCGCGACCACGGCCTCTAGGTGGCACCGGTGGTCGTCCGCCACGTCCGTTAGCGCGGGTTCTCGCCATCTACGAGAGAATAGAATACGGAATTTAGTTTTTCATAATAACAAGCCGCACGATTTGAATTTCGAGAAAGTGAAGTGCTTCCTAAAGGTTCTGTAGCCTCCCGAGGATAGATACGGACGTCTACGTACCGATCCGCGAGACTCTACTAAACCGGCTCAAGACTCGCGAGGCCTAGTAACCTAGGCTCTGATACCAACTTGTCACGACCCCAAACCCGGTCGTGATGGCGCCCAACAACATTGCTAGGAAAGCCAGACCACAATCGTTCCCAAATTAACCGTAAACCTCAAACCGACAATCTAAAGAGATTATAATAGTTTTAGAATAATAATCCAATATTTATAATAGAATAATACTGAGAAAAATACGAAGTCTAATAAAACGCTCCCAAAGACCTGGGGTCACGAGTCTAGAGCCTCTAAAACAATCTAAACGAAAATACTCAAGTCTGGAAATGTATATATAAATAAAACTGAAATAGGAAGAGTAGTCAGGTCCTGCGAACGTCAAGCAGCTACCTCAACAACTCTGATAAGCTCTGGGAAACAAAGACTGCTCAGCTAAGCCTCCGGTGTACCTGAATCTGCACACAAGGTGCAGGGAGTAGGGGTGAGTACTACCGACTCAGTGAGTAATAAGCATGTAAAATGTCTGGAGATAAGAAATCCACGAAACTAACAGTCCAACACCTAACTACGAACTTACAGCAAAACAACTCAAAATATATCAGTCAAGTATAATGTAAAGATGCAATGCAATGCACATGACCGCTACGGCGCGTAGCCCGATCCATTTAACGTCGACGGCGCTCACTGGGGGTGTGTACAGACTCCGGAGGGGCTCCTTCAGCCCAAACGCAATATAATCATACGATTCGCTGCGGCGTGCAGCCCGATCCATACTCAGTCCACAATATGCATATGAGTCACGTAACAGATTCAATTAATTTTCCAATTTCCAATTTATTAAGAAGAATATACTTTAGATATTTAACTTCAGGAAAAGTGACTTAGCGTTTCATAACAGTGATTAAACACAGGACTGAGATCAATGATTATACAAAGCATGCTATCACAATGACATCCATCCTCTAAGGATGCTACAGATCGGCACAAGGCCCCAAACACGGCAATAAGCCCAGATATATTCAATACATGGTGCGTATCAGTCGCCAATATAGAAACATTCTTGTTCGGGATGGACTAAGTCTCAATCCCCAGTCATAACTAATCCCTCACCTGCCATGGGGTGCGAGTCACGCCCTACAATAGCATCACAATGGGTTTCAAACCCTCAGGCAATCATATACACCAACTACTCACCTCTATCCGGCCGTAGAATGGTCCGCAATGCCTTTTCCTTTCGTATCGACCTCCTCGCGCGTCGAATCTAGTCAAAATCACAACGAATACATAAATATGGGTTAAAGAAACATAACCCAATCAAAATTACTCGAAAAGTACTAAAATTCACGAAGTTGGTAAAACCCGAACCCCGGGCCCACTTCTCAAAAAATTCCGAAAATCACACCAACGGATTCCTCATCTCGCCACGAGTCCTTGCATATAAAAGTTTACCAAAATCGGAGCTCAAATGGACTTTCAAATCCTAAAAATTCGTTTTCAAAAACCAAGCCCTAGTTCTTCACAATTTCTACCCACTTTCATGAATTTGAGTGTTGATTCTTCCATAAAATGGTATTTTCTAGTCAAGAGACTTACCTCAAATCAATACCCGTTGAAAACCCTCTTCAAATTGCTCAAAAAAGCTCTCTTGGCGGAGTAAAAATGTTTTCTTATCTTCTGAAATTCGCGAACACTGATTCATTAAAACCCTTCAGCAATTTTCGTTTCTGCGGTCCCGTAACCGCTTATGCGGGACCACTTCTGCGGCCATATGACCGCTTATGCAGTTTTTCATTAAATCCTTGGCCTTCCGCTTTTGCGCCCAACCATCCGCTTCTGCGGATCTCACCATTCCGCTTCTGCGGCCTCGTTTTCGCCTATGCGGACACGCTGAAGCGATACCCCGTCTGCTTTTGCGGAATTACCCCGGTCCCTCATGGACCGCTTATGCGATCTCTTAACCGCATCTGCGGAACCGCTTCTGCGGCTCCTTTTCCGCCGATGCGGAAATACCAGATGCCAGGTGCACCAGACCTGCAACAAACATTTAACCACCCGAAATCACTCCGAGGCCCCCGGGATCTCAACCAATAGCACCAACACACCCCAAGACCTTATTCAAACTTGTTGCAATCATCAAAACTCTATCGTTAACATCAAAATCATTGAATTACCACGGATTCAAGCCTAAGTTAAACTAAAACTTCCAAAACTTGCATTTGATCTAAAACCCGACCTAAACACCTCCGAATGATCTGAAACTTTGCACGCATATTAAAAATCACCTAATGGAGCTACTGCAACTCTCGGAATTCCATTCCGACCCTCGGATCAAAATCTCACCTACCATCCAGAATTCACCAAAATTCAACCTTAGCCAATTCAAGCCTAATTCCACACCGGACCTCCAAATTCAGTTCCGATTGCGCTCCTAAGTCACAAATCATCTCCCGAAACTGGTCGAATCATCGGAAATCCATTCCGAGCCTTCTAACTCATAAGTCAACATTCGGTTGACTTTTCCAAACTAACCTTATTATAAAGAGACTTATTGTCTCATTTCTAACCAAACTCTATCCGAATTACTTCAAATTCTCCAAACACGTATAATGAAACATATAGAAGCATAAAACGGGGAAAACGGGGCGGTAACTCCCGTAACGACGGGTCGGGTCGTTACACCTCCTCTGGCGCAAGTTAAGGTCCTTCTGCTTGAACAGATGCTGCAACTCCGGTGATCAGTATAGATCTCACAAGGAACACAGTACAAATAACGATGCCAGATCTTCAAGGTGTGAACAATAGCAGCTAACTCGAGATCATGGACAGGATAATTCTTCCCATGCACCTTTAGCTGTCTGGATGCGTAGGCAATCACCCTACCATCCTGCATCAATACCGCTCCAAGGCCAATCCTCGAGGCATCATAATAGACAGTATAAGACCCCGAACCTGTAGGCAATATCAAGACTGGGGTTGTAGTCAAAGCTATCTTGAGCTTATGAAAGCTCTCCTCACACTCCTCCGTCCACCTGAACAGAGCACCCTTCTGGGTCAGCCTGATCAAGGTGCTGCAACAGATGAAAATCCCCTAACGAACCGATGATAATAACCCGCCAAGCCAAGAAAACGGATCTCTATAGCTGAGGATGGTATGGGCCAACTATGTACTGCTTCCACTTTCTTCGGATCCACCTTGATCCCCTCAATCGATACTACGTGACCCAAGAATGCCATGGAATCCAACCAGAACTCACATTTCGAGAACTTTGCATATAATTTCTTTCTATGAAGGTCTAAAGCACTGACCTCAGGTGTTTCTCATGATCTTCCCGACCCCAGGAGTATACCAGAATGTCATCAATAAAGACAATGACGAACGAGTCAAGATATGGCCGGAATACAATGTGCATCAAATGCATGAATGCTGCTGGGGCATTGGTCAGCCAAATGACATAACCAGGAACTCGTAATGACCATACCTAGTCCTGAAAGCAATCTTCGAGATATCTGGTTCCCGAATCTTTAACAAATGATAACCTGAACGCAAGTCAATCTTAGAAAACACACGAGCACCCTGTAACTGATCAAACAGGTCATCAATACAAGGCAAAGGATACCGGTTCTTCAATGTAACTTTGTTCAACTGGTGATAATTAATGCACATACGCATAGAACCATCCTTCTTATTCACAAACAAGACAGGAGCACCCCACGGTGACACACTGAGCAAAATAAAAGCCTTATCAAGCAATTCCTGTAACTGCTCCATCAACTCCTTCAACTCAGGAGGAGCCATACGGTAAGGAAGAATAGAAATGGGCTGAGTGCCCGACAATATCACTGCCAAAATCAATATCTCTATCGGGTGGCATACCCGAAAGATTAGCTGGAAATACATCAGAGGAATCCCATACTACCGGTACTGAATCAACTGTAGGGGCATCAATACTGACATCTCTCACATAAGCCAGATACGCGTCACACCCGTTCTCAACCATTCGCTGAGCTTTAAGAAATGAAATAACTCTACTGGAAGTGTGATCTAACGTACCCCTCCACTTTACTCGCAGTACACCTGGTATAGCCAGCGTCACGGTTTTGGCGTGACAATCAAGAATAGCATAATGGGGTGGCAACCAGTCCATGCCCAAGATAACATCAAAATCTACCATGTTGAGCAATAATAAATCGGCTATGGTCTCAAAACCACTAAGAGCAATCAAACACGACCGATAAACGCGGTCCACAACAAGAGAATCTCTCACAGGAGTAGAAACATAAATAGGGGAACTCAAAGAATCCCGAGATATGCCCAAATGCGGGGCAAAATAAGAGGACACATAAGAATAAGTGGATCCTGGATCGAATAGAACCGATGCATCTCTATGATAATCCGGAACAATACTTGTGATGACAGAATCGGAGGCAACAGCCTCAGTACGGGCAGGAAGTACATAGTATCTGGCCTGGCCTCCCCCTCTAGAGCAACCTCTACCTCCCCGACCTCCACCTCTAGCTGGGTGGGCAGGTGGGGTATAAAACCGGTGCTGTAATCATAGCCTGGGAATTTTGCGGAGCACGATGTGGCTGAGAAGTCTGTGGAGGTGCACCCCTCCTAAATCTAGGACAATCCCTCACCATATGGCATTGTGTCGCCACACTCAAAACAAGCTCTAGAAGGATGTGCCGGTTGTGACTGGCTCGGGCCAGGTCTGCTTGACTGACCCCTAAAAGCACACCGTGTAGGAAGCTTACTAGATACTGGAGGTGCATAATAAGGCTCCTGAGGTCTAGAAGGAGCTGGAATACCACTAGCTGCTAGAAAAACTGAATGGACGGGGCGACTCATATAACCCCTACCATGACGAACTGCAGCTGGGGCACGAGCACCAGAATAATGGCCTGACTCTCGAGACCTCTTGGCCTCTCTCTCCTCTCTATCCCGAGCATGTATGCCATCTACTCTCCTAGCAATGCTCACCACCTGCTGATAAGAAATATCCATCTCCAACTCCCGAGCCATGCTAGATCTGATACTGGGAATTAGCCCCTCAATAAACCGGCAAACTCTCTCACGAACCGTAGAAACCAAGGTTGGTGCATGCCTAGCCAAGTCACTGAAACGGACAGCATACTCCGAAACAGTCATAGAACCCTGGCGCAAATGCTCAAACTCTGTGCGCCATGCGTCCCTGAGGCTCTGAGGGACATACTCTCTCAAGAACATATCTGAAAACTGAGTCCAAGTAAGTGAAGTTGCCTCAGACAGACTGTCCAACATAAAAGTACACCACCACTGGTAGGCTGCTCCCCGAAGCTGGAAGGTAGTGAAAGAAACCCCACTCGATCCTGATATACCCATAGTGCGGAGGATACGGTGACACTCCTCCAGAAATCCCTAAGCATCCTTCGATGCTAAACCACTGAATCTAGGAGGCTGGTACTTCTTGAACCTCTCAAGCCTCCTCTGCTCCTTCTCTGAAGCTACTGCCCTATCCTTGGGCTGAACTGGGGCTACAAGCGGTACCGGTATAATCTCTGGGACCTGATCAACATGCACTCGCTGCTCAGAAGTGCGGGCGGCGGGAGTCTGTGCTCTTCCCCCTGCCTGAGATATGGTTGCAGCAAGGGGAAGCAACCCTGCCTGAGCTAGAGTGGCGTACATGCTCATGAACTGTGCAAGAGTCTCCTGGAGAGCTGGAGTAGTAGTAGCAGTAGGCGTATCAGGCGCCTGGGCTCCGGCTGGAGCTGCTGGTAGCTCCTCTGTAGCAGCTCGCGCGGGCGCTCTGGCTGCACCACGTGCACGTCCTTGGCCTCTACCCCGGCCCTGACCTTTGACGGCTTTAGCAGAGGGCGCGGGTGTCTCATCATCTCCGGTAGCTCGTTTCCTCACCATATGTGAGAGAATAGAAGATAGAGGTTTAGAATTTTGATATCAAAAATTTTGCACGACAAGGAAATCAAGTGAAGTGGAATTTTCCTAATAGTTACATAACCTCTCATAGATAAGTACAGACGTCTCCGTACCGATCCGCAAGACTCTAATAAACCGGCTTGTGATTCATGACTCCTATGAACCTAGAGCTGTGATACCAACTTGCCACGACCCAAGTTCTCCCTCCACAAACTGTCGTGACGGCACCTAGTTTCTACGACTAGGTAAGCCTAACAATTACGGAAAAAGGAAATAAAGATACAAAACTAGCAATTTACGGGTAACGAAATAAAGAAGTTTAAAATGTCGCTCAGCAAACACAATATCACTCTCTCAAACTGAAAAAAACACTCCCAAAACTCGGAATCTCATGAATCACAAGCTAAAGAAAATACATAAGGTTTCTAACTCCAGAAGTCTAATAACAAGGGAAATACAGGGAAAAGCCTAAAACAGTAGGGAGAGTAGAGAGGGACTTCTAGGTCTGCGGACGCGGCAGATATACCTTGAAGTCTCTGAGTCGCCTCGCCTCACGGATAGTATGGCTGAACAGAAGAACCTGCATCTGCACACGAAAAACATATGCAGGAAAGGGCATAAATACAGGCGGTACCCAGTAAGTGCCAAGCCTAATCTCGGTCGAGTAGTGACGAGGAAGGTCAAGGCCCTACCGGTTATATAACAAGGTAAAACAGTACAAAATGTAACAGTATAATTAAAGATGCTAACAGTCAAATAAAAATAAAATCACATAAAGGAAATAACTCAGTAAGCAAAGATAGCAGCAGGGGATCTTCTAGGATAACGTCCCGTAGTCCCAAACGTAAATTTGCTGAGGATCTCCCGAGATACCGTCCCGTAGTCCAAAAGTAAATAGCTAGTACAGGGGGATCTCCTGGGATACCATCCCGTAGTCCCAAATATAAGTGTGCAGGGGGATCTCCCGGAATACCGATCTGTAGTCCCAAAGTAAATATGCAGGGGGATATTCCGGGATACCGTCCCGTAGTCCCAAAGTAAAAACACAACAGTCTCAAGAAAGAAATCTACAATTCTATCCAAGTTCGTATCAGGAAAACAGGAAAAATTCTATTCTAAACATGCTACACAGAATCAAAGTAAGCAGCTAAAGCAGATAAGACGGTTAAGTCACATAAGCATGCTTTCCTAAGCCTAACAAGAAACTTCAAATACAAGTATCGCTCAATTTAAAAGGAAACGCAGATATTTATTTAATGAAAACGGGGTTTTACAACAATTTGCAGGTGTACGCACTCGTCACCTCACGTACACGGCATTCATATAACAACAGTACCAAAATCTTAAGGGGAGTTCCCCACACAAGGTTAGGCAAGCCACTTACCTCGAACCAAGCTCAAATCAATCCGAAATCACGCTCTTGCCACAAGTATCCAACTCCGAGTGGCCCAAATCTAATCAAATCAATTTCATAATGTAAATATAACTACAAACAACGAGTTTAGCTAAAGGAATCGAAGCTAAGTCAAGAAAATAGAAAAGTGCCCAAAAATCCTCCCGGGCCCACGTCTCGGAATCAGGCAAAAATTACGGATTATGAACACCCATTCACTCACGAGTTCACTCGTACAAAAATCATCCCAATCCAGCGTCAAGTTCTCACTAAAAACTCATATTTTCCATTAGGGGACTTTTTCCCCCATTTCGAAACTTTTACCATCAAATTCATTAATTAGATGATAAAACTAACAATAGATTAATGTATTAGCACCAAGTTAGAGTTAGAATTCAATACCCCAATAGTTCTCCTTCAAAATCTCACAAGAAAACGCCTTCCACCGAGCTCCAATTCGATTTTAGAAGTTATGAACTGAAACCCTCGACTTTTCATATTTCCCAGCGATTTTCGCTTCTGCGAGGGGTCCACCGCACCTGCGGTCCCGCTTCTGCGGCTGGGGTTCCGCTTTTGCGGAAATTCATTAAGCGACTAGATTCCGCACCTGCGCCCCTTTACTCACAGATGCAGTTCCGCTTCTGCGGTCCTTGAGCCGCATCTGCCATAATCGATTTCCCAGCCACAGATCGCATCTGCGGTTGCCTAACTGCTTCTGCGGCGCCGCACCTGTGGTCCAAACTCCGCAGGTACGAAACCAACAGGTTCAGCAAGTTCAACAATTGCATAAGTCCAATTCAATTTTCGTTAAGCATCTGAAACTCACCCAAGGCCCCCGGGACCTCAACAAACCATGTCAACCAATCCTAAAACATCCTACGAAGTTAGTCCAACCCTCACATCACATCAAACAATGCTAAAGCCACGAATCACCCTCCAATCCAAGCCTAATGAACTTGAAATCTCAAGAATCCTACAACCGATGCTGACCCCGGACCTGCTTGGTCAAAACTCGGAGCTCGAACCATAACCCGATTATCCATTCACCCACAAACTCAAATATGCAATTGGTTTTGAAATCCGACATCAATTTGAGGTCCAAATCCCCAAAATTCGAAAATCCTAATTTCTACCCAAGAACACCCAATTTCCCATGGAAAACCCTAGATTTTGAAGTGAAATCATGTAAAAAGATGAAATAGATTGAAGAAAAAGAGTTAAGATTCATTTATCTATAATATGGGGAAGAACATCCTCTAGGAAAATCGCCCTATGCAGTTTAGGATTTGAAATTTTAAAGAATGAAGTGAAAATCCCGTCCAAGACCCCTTTTACTCAGCTGCAGATGTCGCATTTGCGACAGGAGCTTCGCAATTGCGAAACAGGCTTCTCAAATGCGAACCTGTTGCAATGTCTGCTGCTGTCACAATTGCGACGCAATTGCAAACAGTTAGTCGCAATTGCGAAGGCTGACTTTCCTGTTGACTTTGCAAATGCGAAGTAAATGCTTGCAAATGCGAACTAAGGCTGGCCAGGGCTTCTTCGCAATTGCGATCGAGCCCTCGCAATTGCTAAGCCTGAGAGGCTCGCAATTGCGAAGCCTGACCTCGCAATTGCGAGATCAGAGCCTGCAACAAAACACCAGCCGCAACAAAAAATTTCCTAAGTCCCAAAACACTCCGTGGCCTACCCAAAACTCACCCAAGCCCTCGGGGTTCCAACCCAAGCATGCACACAAGTCTCAAAACATCATACGGACTTGCTCACACGATCAAATCGCCAAAATAACAACTTAAGCAACGAATATGACACCAAAACTCATGAATTCCTCAAGATAGTTCAAATTTCTATTTTCTCAACCAAGGGTCCGATTTATATCAAATCTCTTCCGTTTTTCATCAAATTTCACAGATATGACCTAAATATTATAGCGGACCTCTACCGGTCTCCGGAACCAAAATACGAGCCTGATACCATCAAGTTCCAACACTATTCAATTTCTAGAAACCTTTATATTTTCCAGCAAACAATTTTCTTTAAAAATTCTTTTCTCAGGCTAGGGACATCGGAATTCGATTTCGGGCATACGCCCAAGTCCCATATTTTACTACGGACCCTATGGGACCGTCAATTCACGGGTACGGGTTCATTTACCAAAAATGTTGACCTAAGTCAAATTTAATAATTTTAAAGGCCAAATTCAATATTTGTTGTAGATTTCACATAAAAGCTTTCCGAAAATGCGCCCAGACTGCGCACACAAATCGAGGAGAAAAAAAATGAGGTTTTCAAGGCCTCAGAATCCGGATTTGGGTTCTAAAACAAAAGATAACCCTTTGGGTCATCACATTCTCTACCTCTAAAACAATCGTTCGTCCTCTAACGGACATAGAAAAGTACCTGAGTCAGTGAAAAGGTGGAGATAGCGGCGCCGCATATCAGACTCGGACTCCCAGGTCGCTACCTCAACAAGCTGACCTCTCCACTGCACACGAACTGAAGGGAAATTCTTCGATCTCAACTGACGAACCTACTGGTCTAGAATAGCTACCGGCTCCTCCTCATAGGTCAAGTCCTTGTCCAACTAGACAGTGCAGAAGTCTAACACATGAGATGGATCGTCGTGATACTTCCGAAGCATGGACACATGAAACACTGGATGCACAGCCTATAAACTCGGCGGCAACGCAAGCTTGTAAGCCACCTCTCCCACTCGATCAAGGATCTCAAAAGGCCCAATGAACCTAGGGCTTAGCTTTCCCCTCTTCCCAAATCTCATCACGCCCTTCATGGGCGACACCCAAAGCAACACTCGCTCTTCGACCATGAATGCCACATCTCAAACCTTATGGTCGGCGTAACTCTTTTGCCTGGACTGAGCTGTACGAAGCCTATCCTGAATGATCTTAACCTTGTCCAAGGTATCCTGCACTAAATCTGTACCCAACAACCGAGCCTCCCCCGCTCAAACCACCCAACTGGCGATCAACACCATCTACCAAATAATGCCTCATAGGGAGCCATCTAGATGCTCGACTGATAGTTGTTGTTGTAGGCAAACTCCGCTAATGGCAAGAACTGATCCCAAGAACCTCCAAAGTTAATAACACAGACGTAGAGCATGTCCTCTAAAATCTAAATAGTGCACTCGGACTATCCGTCTGTCTGAGGATGAAATGTTGTGCTCAACTCGACCCGTGTACCCAACTCACGCTGAACTTCACTCCAGAAATGCCAGGTAAACTGCGTACCCCGATCAGAAATGATAGACACGGGCACACCATGGAAACGAACGATCTCCCGGATATAGATCTCAGCTAACCTCTCTGAAGAATAGGAAACTGCCACAGGAATGAAATGCGCTGACTTAATCAGCCTATCAACAATAACCCATACCGCATCGAACTTCCTCTGAGTCCGTGGGAGTCCAACAATGAATTCCATGGTGTACGCTCCCACTTCCACTCAGGAATCTCAATCTTCTGAAACAAACCACCCAGTCTTTGATGCTCGTACTTTACTTGCTGACAATTCAAACATCGAGCTACATATGCAATGATATCCTTATTCATTCTTCTCCACTAGTAATGCTTCCGCAAATCCTGATACATCTTGGTGGCGCCCGGATGAATAGAATATCGGGAACTATGGGCCTCCTCTAGAATTAACTCATGAAGTCCATCCACATTAGGTACACAAACTCGACCCTGCATCGTCAAGACTCCGTCATATCCAACTGTAACCTGCTTGGCACCACTATGCCGCACTATGTCCCTAAGAACTAGCAAATGAGGATCATCATACTGCTGATCCCTGATACGCTCAAATAATAAAGACCGAGCGACTATACAAGCTAAAACGCGGAGCTCAGAAACATCCATCCTCACAAACTGATTGGCTAACGCCTGAATATCCAAAGCAAGCGGCCTCTCACCGATCGAAATATACGCAAGGCTGCCCATACTGGCTGACCTCCTACTCAAAGCATCGGCCACTACATTGACCTTCCCCGGATGATACAAGATGGTTATATCATAGTCTTTCAGTAGCTCCAACCACCTCCTCTACCTCAAATTGAGCTCCTTCTGCTTGAACAAATAATATAGGCTCTTGTGATCTGTGAAAACCTCACATGACACGCCATATAAATAATGCCTCCAAATCTTCAGCGCGTGAACAATGGCTGCTAGCTCCAAATCATGAACTGGGTAGTTCTTCTCATGAATCTTCAACTGCCGCGAAGCATATGCAATAACCTTGCCATTTTGCATCAACACCGCACCAAGTCCAATACGAGATGCGTCAGAATATACTGTATATGGCCCTGAACCTGTAGGCAAAACCAACACCGGCGCCATCGTCAAAGCTGACTTGAGCTTCTGAAAGCTCACCTCACACTCGTCCGACCACCTGAACGAGGCACCCTTCTGGGTCAACCTGGTCATCGGGGCTGCTATAGAAGAAAACCCCTCCACAAACCGACGGTAATAACCCGCCAAACCCAAGAAACTCTGGATCTCTGTAGCTGATATGGGTCTAGGCCAGTCCTTGACTGCCTCTATCTTCTACGGATCCACCTGAATACCCTCTACTGATACAACATGACCCAAAAAAGCAACTGAACTCAACCAAAACTCACATTTTGAAAACTTTGCATACAACTAACTGTCTCTCAGAGTTTGAAGAACGACTCGAAGATGTTGCTCATGCTCCTCTTGGCTGCGGGAGTAGATCAAAATATCATCAATGAAGACAATCACGAAGGAATCTAAATACGGCCTGAACACTCGGTTCATCATATCCATGAATGTTGCTGGGGCATTTGTCAACCCAAATGACATCACCAGTAACTCATAATGCCCGTAGCAAGTGCGAAAAGCTGTCTTTGGGACATCGGATGCCCTAATCCTCAACTGATGGTAGCCAGATCTCAGATCAATCTTCGAAAATACCTTGGCACCCTGAAGCTGATCAAACAAATCATCAATCCTCGGCAATGGATACTTGTTCTTGATGGTGACCTTGTTCAACTGCCGATAATCTATACACATCCTCATCGAACCATCCTTTTTCTTAACAAACAACACCGGTGCACCCCAATGCGAGATACTAGGTCTAATAAAGCCCTTATTAAGCAAGTCTTGCAACTATTCTTTCAACTCCTTCAACTCTGGCGGGGACATACGATATGGCGGGATAGAAATGGGCTGAGTGCCCGGAGCCAAATCAATGCAAAAGTCTATATCCCTATCGGGTGGTATCCCCGGCAGGTCTGCAGGAAATACCTCTAGAAACTCCTGAACAACTGGCACGGAATCCATAGAAGGAACCTCAGCACTAGAATCACGAACATAAGCCAAATAAGCCAAACACCCCTTTTCAACCATACGCCGAGCCTTCATATAAGAAACAACCCTACTGACAGAATAACCAGGAGTCCCTCTCCACTCCAATCGAGGCAACCCCAATAAAGCTAAGGTCACGGTCTTGGCATGACAGTTCAATATAGCGTGATAAGGTGATAACCAATCCATCCCCAGAATAACATCAAAGTCAATCGAGAAATAGGAGGTCTACACGAGTCTCAAGACCCCCAATAATAACCACACACGAGCGATAGACACGATCTACAACAATAGAATCACCCACCTGTGTGGACACATATACAGGAGCACTCAAAGAATTACGAGGCACAACCAAATACGTAGCAAAATAAGATGACACATAGGAGTATGTAGACCCTGGATCAAATAGGACTGATGCATCTCTACTGCAACTGAAACCGTACCTGTAATAACGAAATCGGATGCCTCAGCACATCCCTGTGACGGTCTCCTACTGGCTGGCCTCCACCTCTAGCGGCTGGACCTCCACCTCTAGCAGACTGACCTCCACCTCTAACACCTCTACCTCCACCTCTAGCTGTCTGACCCCTGCCGCTAGCTGGCTGAGCGGGCGGTGGAACACCCGGTGCCTGAACCATGGCACGAGAACCTTGATGCTGAGAACTGCTCGACGCTCGAGGGCAAAATCTAGCAATGTGCCACGGATCACCACAAGTATAACAAGTCCTCGGCTGCTGGGACTGCTGACCCTAAAACTGACCCTGACGGCCTGAGTAACCACCCTGTAAACTCTGGAGCGGAGGTGCACTGATAGGAGCTGGTGATGCACTGTAGGGTAGCTGATCTGAATACTGCATATGAGAACCACGGCCACCTGGAGCACCGTGAGAAGCCTGTAGTGTTGAATGAAACAGCTTGGGAGGATGGCCCCTACCAAAATAATCCCTACCTCCGGACGAGGCACCACTGAATCTACTAGTATGACGAGGCCTCTTGTCAGACCCCTGACCGCTCCCCTAAGCTAGAACCATCTCAACCCGCCTGGCCACATTGGTCGCATCTTGAAAAGAAGTCTCGCTTGTCTCCTTAGCCATCTGTAATCGAATAGGCTGAGTGAGTCCCTCAATGAACATCCTCACTCTCTCTCTCTCTCTCTCTCGGTGGGGAGTATAAGAAGAGCATGACGAGCCAAATCAACAAATCTAGTCTCATACTGGGTGACAGTCATAGAACCCTACTGGAGGCGCTCAAGCTGCCTCCGATAATCCTCTCTCCGGGTGATAGGGAGACACTTCTCCAGAAATAGCTGAGAGAATGATCCCAAGTCAAAGCAGGAGACCCAGCTGGTCTAGACAAACAAAAATCCCTCCACCACTTCTTGGCGGAACCTGACAGACAAAAAGCAGCAAAGTCGACCCCATTGGTCTCCACTACCCCCATATTCCACAGAACCTCATGGCAACTGTCCAAATAATCCTGGGGATCCTCTAAAGATGTACCGCCATAGGTGGTAGTAAAAAGCTTGGTGAACTTGTCCAGCCTCCACAAGGCATCAGCAGACATAGCTGACCCATCACCGGTCTGTGCTACAATACCCGGCTGAACTACCCCAACTGGCTGAGCTGCTGGAGTCTGAAAGTGGGGAGCCATCTGCTCCGGATGCGAGTAGCAGGAGTCTGGGATCCTCCTACAGCCTAAGAGACGGCTGGTGCTACAGGAAATATGTCTGCCTGAGTAACACTCTCCATAACGCCCATTAGACGGACCAGAGCATCCTGGAGTACCGGGGTGGTGATGAACCCCTCTGGAACCTGAGCTGGCCCTGCTGGAACTGTCTAGGCCGGAACCTCATCCTCAAACTCAACTTGAGGCTTCGCCGCTGGTGCTGCTGCTCGAGCTCTAGGCTGAGCCATGCGCGTCCTCTGCCTCTACCCCTTGTAGGAGCTGCCACTGGGGGCTCGGGCTGCTGGTCAGCTGATGAAGCAGTACGTGTCCTTACCATCTGCAAAAGAACAGAGTGGAAGTTCAATTAGCATTGAGAAATCAAGTCGCACGACAGGAAAGAATAGATCTGAAGTTTTTTTCCTAAACTCTGTAGCCTCTAGGGGATAAGCACAGACGTCTCTGTACCGATCCCTCAGACTCTACCTAGCTTGTTCGTGAATTATGAGACCTAAGAAACCTATAGCTCTGATACCAACTTGTCACGACCCGGATTTCCCACCTTCGGGAGTCGTGATGGCGCCTACTCGTGAAAGCTAGGCAAGCTAACAGTTACAGTTTTACCATTATTATTATTAACGCAAAACAGGAACAGATACTAACTAAAACAAAATAATTAGGAAATGCGGAAGTGATAGTGCAATACAAAAATTCTAATACATAATTACCCCAACTGATCTGGTGTCACAATTCACGAACGACTAAGATTTACTACAAATACAAGTCTGAAAGAAGTATAACTATTCTCCAAATAGAAGAGACAGAAGAAACTAAAACATGGAAAGGGGACTTCAGGCTCTACGAAAGCCAGCAGATCTACCTTGGTCTCCTTGGACTGAAGGCAGCAACCTCGAGTCTACACACAAGGTTTGGCACCGAAATCTGCACAAAAAGTGCAGAGTGCAGTATCAGTACAACCAACCCCATGTACTGGTAAGTGTCGAGCCTAACCTCGGTGAAGTAGTGACAAGGCTAGGACACGACAACCATATAACCTGTGCAGTTAAATCATATACGAGCAGAACAATAATAACAGGAAATAACAGATAAAGATGGGAAGGGGAAACATGCTGCGGGGGATATCAAATTCTAACAGTAATTCAACAGAGAAGCAAAATGAACACCATATTTGTATCAACAGGGATAATGAACAGTAAAACGTGCACGGCATCACCCTTCTTACTTTTACTCTCGTCCTCATCATAAGAAACAACATAAACGGCACGGCATCACCCTTCGTGCATTAACTCTCACAATCATGGCACGGCATCACCCTTCGTGCATTAACTCTCAAATCATGGCACGGCATCACCCTTCGTGCATTAACACTTACAATATCGGCACGGCATCACCCTTCGTGCATTAACACTCACTCAGAATATCGGCACGGCATCACCCTTCGTGCTTTACACTCTTCCTCACCCAAACAATAGAAACAATACATCCCGGCAAGGGAATCAACAATAGAAATAATAATATCCCGAGAAGGGAATCAGCTATAACCAATCTCATTTCAACAGTCAATTCTATGAAATAAGTCTCAACTTGAGTCAATACTCATCAATGATCAAATACTCAACAATATCATAAAACTTGCTCAACATAGAGAAATATCATTTTAAGCATGAACACTACATGATAAGAGATATAACGGTCATCATATAAGACTCACTTGCACGCTCAACATCAACGTATAGATACTCGTCACCATACCTATACGTCGAACTCAATACTAACACGTAGCAAGTAAGACAACAACACCTATTCCCTCAAGCTAAGGTTAGATCAAACACATACCTCGATTCCACAGCCAAAATCAAGCCTCAATTACCGCTTTACCTCTCTGTTCCACTTCCAATCCGCTTCAATCTAGTCATAATTTACTTAATAACATCAATAAAACACTAAAATAAACCAATTCTAATGCATGAGTATAGATTTCCCAATGTTTTCCCCAAAAAGTTAAAAACCGAACCCGGACCCGCTTGGTCAAAACTCGAAGTTTGAACCAAAATCCGATTACCCATTCACCCACGAACTCAAATATGCAATTGGTTTTGAAATCCGACCTCAATTTGAGGTCCAAATCCCCAAAATTCAAAAATCCTAATTTCTACCCAAGAACACCCAATCTCCTATGAAAAACCCTAGATTTTGAAGTGAAATCATGTAAAATGATGAAATAGATTGAAGAAAAAGAGTTAAGATTCATTTACCTATGATTTGGGGAAGAACTTGCTCTAGGAAAATCGCCCTTTGGAGTTTAGGTTTTGAAATTTTGAAGAATGAAGTGAAAATCCCGTCCAAGACCCCTTTTACTCGGCTGCAGATGTCGCATTTGCGACAGGAGCTTCGCAAATGCAAACCTTTTGCAATGTCTGCTGCTGTCGCAATTGCGAATAGTTAGTCACAATTGCGAAGGCTGACTTTCGTGTTGACTTCGCAAATGCGAAGTAAATGCTCGCAAATGCGAACTAAGGCTGGTCGGGGCCTCTTCGCAATTGCCAAGCCTGAGAGGCTTGCAATTGCGAAGCCTGACCTCGCAATTGCGAGATCAGAGCCTGCAACAAAACACCAGCTGCAACAGAAATTTTCTTAAGTCCCAAAACACTCCGTGGCCTACCCAAAACTAACCCGAGCCATCGGGGCTCCAACCCAAACATGCACACAAGTCTAAAAACATCATATGGACTTGCTCGCGCAACCAAATCGCCAAAATAACATCTTAATCAACGAATTTGACACCAAAACTCATGAATTCCTCAAGATAGTTCAAATTTCTATTTTCTCAATCAAGGGTCCGATTATATCAAATCTTTTGCGTTTTTCACCAAATTTCACAGATATGACCTAAATATTATAACGGATCTGTACCGGGCTCCGAAACTAAAATACGGGCCCGATACCATCATGTTCCAACACTATTCAATTTCTAAAAACCTTTATAGTTTCCAGCAAACAATTTTCTTTAAAACTTCTTTTCTCGGGCTAAGGACCTCGGAATTCGATTTCGGACATACTCCCAAGTCCCATTTTTTATTACGGACCCTACGGTACCGTCAAATCATGGGTCCGGGTCTGTTTACCAAAAATATTGACCGAAGTTAACTTTAATCAATTTTGAAGGCCAAATTCAATATTTTTCTTAGATTTCACATAAAAGCTTTCCGGAAATGCGTCCGGATTGCGCACGCAAATCGAGGAGAAAGAAAATGAGGTTTTCAAGGCCTCAGAACACGAATTTGGGTTCTAAAACAAAAGATGACCCTTTGGGTCATCACAAGGGACTAAGTGTCCCAAAACACTTCAAAACTCAAAACGAATCTTCCCGGCAAATCACAATACCAGAAATAAACACGGGGAATGCAGTTAATAGGGGATCGGGGCGTAAATTCTCAAAACAACCGGTTGGGTCGTTACAATACAATTATCTATATATGTCTTTTCGATACTAAAAGATGACTCAGTATCATGCGTTTAAATTTCGATCACCCTCGTGTTATGAAAAAGTAGCCCGGTGCACAAAGCATCTCACATTCATGACATCTCCAATCCTTCCCCATTTCTGCATAATGGAGCCATTTTTTGCCAAATGCATCTCCAACCCTCCCCCATTTTTGCCACCCAAATAGGGGATGAATAATGTTACTCCAAATATGGAGTGACACTATTCATCTCCTCCATCACTTTATACCTTTATTTTATTATTATTTTTATTAGTTATCTCTTTTAATTTATCTCTTTATATATATCTAATTATGTTTATGTTATATTTTTATAATATTAATTTTACATCTTAACTTTGGCGTATTATTTTGATAAATTAATTTTCGTGCATTTATTAATTTTATGTAAAATTGTTAGAATTGTACATGAAAAGCATATAATCATCTCAAAAAATGAATGGTGCAAATATAAAATATTAGATGTTGCTAAAATTGAAAGGTGTGAATATAAAATATTAGATGTTGCTAAAACTGAAAAGTGAAAATTTAAAATACATTAAATGAGGTTGAATATTTAATAGATCGTTTATGGGAGCATACTAGAGGTGGAAGTTGAAACCATAATGTAATATGTATTTAATTATCTTGTATCTCAATGATTTCACTTTTATTTGAATTATCCGTTAATATATATAATCTATGATATTTGCTTACAAATTATATTATTTTTAATTTATGGTATAAAATAATTTTATATTAAATTATATATGATGAATATGTAAAAAAGAAAAAAAGATATAATTTATTTAATATAAATATATAAGAAAATAAAATTTAAATAAAAGATAATAATATAATATTGAAGAGAGAGAAGAATATAAAACGGAATATTCTTTTTTAGAGTAAAAAATAGAGTAATGGTTGGAGTAACTTTACTCCATTTTGGAGGAGAAAATGGAAGCCAGGGTTGGAGATTGCCTCATGCAAGGCTGGGGAAGGGTCGTGCCCCTAGGAGTGTGATGTAGAAAGCCGACCTTAATGCTGTAATGCAAGAATTAGTGGTTACTTCCATGACTCGAACTCGTGACCTGTAGGTCTCACGGAGACAACTTTACTGTTGCTCCAAGGCTCCCCTCAAGGCCTTAAAAATGTATTACTCCGGTACTAAGACTTCATAATTTTTACATGCTCCCAAGTTTTTCTGGTGCTGTTTTTAAAAGGAAAGATCCAAACAACTATATCAAGAAGATGGAAAGAAGCATAGATTCTCTTGAATATCCCCGATTATCTGTAACAAATCATATACCTGTTGTTCAGTGAATGTTAGAAGATACAACAGTAATATTGTGCTCAGCATCAACAGAGCAAATTGATTTGTTTTATCAATAAGTCTTGTTAATTATTGTTAGGCCTACCAAGCTGTCAAATAGAGTGTTATCATATTTAAGGGTGGGGTGAGAAGGCTGGAAATATTACCAGTATCCGGTGTTTATATCCAACAAAAAATTTAACTTTACAAATTAACATAAATTAATATGACAATATGTATCGCTTAATCACTAATTAAGTGACAAATACTGTAACAAAAGACAAATGGCTTGCATATACTGGTTTGATACAAATATCGGATACGGTCGTTTTCTTTTCTTTTTTGTATGTGTGTGTGACAAAACTTGCCAATGTTGTCTGGCGCAATCAGGGGCGAAGCCACCTTTTGCTAAGGGTGTTTATCGAAATATTATGAAAAATTACACTGTATATATAAGTAAAATATTAAATTTTTACACGAAGAACGAACACTTTCCAATTTAGTGAACTACAGTCATTGTTTACAGAAAAAGAAAATCAAAACGTACAAACAGAAGCCAACATGAAACTATTACTGGACATATCAGCATGTACAAGTAAAACCATAACAACAATAACTCGGTTAGAAGGAGTCTGTACAAAAAACATACTACTATTCAGCAACACATCTGAGTGCTCTTTGCATTGATCCAAATCAGAGGTTTTGAAACTTTAAGGACTGACTGAATTCATAGTTTTCTCATGAGCCCTCAGAACCAGTATGAACTACTTCTTTCGTGCTTTCTGTATCTACCCATCCACTGCTCTTCACTGTGCTGTCATTGGAATTCTCAACGCCAGTGCTGGCTATGAAACGGCTGCTCACTGAATGGCCGTCAACTAGAGGTGAGCCAACTGATAGCGAATAATCGTCTTCAGAGGAATCAGATTCCACAGAGAGATCTCTCTCTGACGCTGTTGATTCTGACTCACCTTTAGATTTTCGTGATGACTTCCGAGAAACTGCAATTTTTAGAATATTCTTCGCCCTCTCTTTAACTTTGCCCTTTTTGGCGCTACCTTGACCATTTCCCTCATTACTCTCTGTACCATCTTCTCTCGGAGTTCTTGAAACTGAGTCATCCATTATAAACTTCACCCCGATTTCCTTTGCGTTCACTGCCTTTAAATTAGCATGCGGAGATGGAGCAGGCTCTCCAAGATTTCCAGACTTCTCCTCATTTTTTTGACTTCTGTGGAAAAAGGAGCCGATCTTATGAAAACCCCTGTTGATTAGATTCGTCGAGTGCTTCTTAGTTCCATTACTTTCATCAGGCATGCATTCATCACCCCGAGTAGATCCCCCAGTTTTTGACTTAAAACTTCCTGTTGAATCAGCGTCGGAACCATGGATTTCCCCGTCAGTAACACGACTCTTTCCCTTTCTCGGTTCCAATACTTGTGGTACTTCACTGCCAGGGTGGTGTACCCACATACCAGTCTCCTGCTGCCCTTCTATGTTAATCGGTTCATATTTATCTGCAACTTTTGACGATTGCTTATCCAAATCAGTTGATAAGGAGCCTGTTTCAGCGGTATCCATATCAACAGAATTTCTCTCCTGTTTGTTGTTCATTTTTGCCCTCTCGTATGACTTCTCTGTACCCTGAAAATCATTGAATATTCATATACATTTTCAATCATCTGTACTTTCATTAGTAAAATACGCATCCCACTTATTATTAGGCCATTTAACTTAATGGAGTTAGCCGGAAACAGAATAAATTGCAGTTCAGCATTTCCAAGTGCGAAAAGCCTTGATTTCATGAGAAGTCTTGGCTTCGTGATAGTCTAGTTACTTGTTCACCGCAAGTCGCAAGAAAAAAATATATACCTTTTTGCTGCCTTCAAGTACAGTTATGGCAAGACGTAATCTCCCCATTTTAACGTTCTGAAGAGACAACCATATATCATGCCTCTGGCCATCCCTATAATCGCAGACGTTGATGGAATAATCTCTGTCAAATAAAAATGTGTTTAGATAAATAAAGCACATACATAAGCATTTACATTTACTAAAGCACATTTTGCATAGCATTCAAGAAAGAGAATACACAAAAAAAAAAGATTTTTTGGAATAAAAAAGAATAGAATGTGATAGAAGCCACGTAACAATAGAAATTTTCTATTTATTAGCTAAGTTCCAGTAGTAAATATCAAAAGAGAAGAGAACAGACCCCAATGTATCATCTTGAGAAAAATGGTCTTCGTCACGAACTTCTACGTTAAGCATATTGTTGGGAGATTCCCATGAACAGACTGGAATCTTGAACTCCTCTTGCCACTGTGGAGCTAATGTTTTCTTCTGAGTCTTACTTCTGAATCTATATGGCCCAAGACGCCCCTTAACGTATGGATCAGCCAATCCTGAAAATGACATCCACTTATCAAACATGTTCCTCTCTAATTTGACAGATTACAGTAAGACACTTTTCAACTAACCATTAAAATCTGCTGGCTTCATGTCTTCTGCTTCAAGGACTTCCAAAATAACATGAGCGATCGGCTCCTTGGCATCGACAGAAAACCAGCTTTCGTCTGAAAAGAAAACAGACATCATGGAATCAAGTAGCACAAATGAAACTTATTTGATGAAATCGCTTCCCAACCAACTCTATTCCCATACATTTCCATCTAAACAAGTTCATCACAAGTCAAAAGAAGGGATTTTGGTTTGGGGGGGGGGGGGGGGGGGTTTAGCCCCATTAACCGAAGGGGATAAGTACCCCACCACCCCAACCCCCAAAAAAAGGATTTAATTTGTCGATATGGACCTGATTATACTTGACCAAAGAGGAAGAGGAAGAGTGAGAGAGACGGGCTAAAGTGACTTTTACCTGGTTGGGGCGAGACGAATTTCTCCATATCAACTACCAGCATGTTGGGCTGCAAAATTTTATGAAGACTTAGTGTAAAAGCTCTTTATGAAGGACTTCTTATGGCACATGGAAACCACAGTGCCAGTTTGTGAACTATGCACACCATTCCAGCAAGTGAAGAAAAAACTCGAGCGATTTATTACTTCTCACCCAAAAATGTCTAATGTGAAACACTTGTCACTATATAAAGGATATCAACTTTAAAATGCTTCTATTACAAGCACGTCAGAGGAATAAAGTTAAGAAAACAAAAAACCCCAAATGAGAAGGCTTCGCACCTCGACGAGTGTCTGCTCAAATGCAACAGCAAGAAGATTATCCTGAAAAGGATGACAAACAAATTTAGCGGAAGTGCACAAATGCTAACTGAATTACACAGACACAGAGAGAGACTCATTGAACTAACCAGCCATCCAGCAACTCCAGGAAGTTCTGTTACATCAATCCCATGTGTAAAAATTGGCTTTACAGTCATCTGAAAATAAGGAGGCTCTGCAAAGCACACCCGCAAACGACCAAGAAACGGCCACTTTCTCAGGAACTTGACCCCAACCAAGACCTACATGGAAACGTTTAGCTCCCAAAAAACATTGTTGCTACAAAAGCTGGGATTAAAATATGGCCATCCATCCCATCAATGACGAATCATAAGATTGAGAAATAAAAATAAAATTACTAAAGCTCTAAACATTTCAACCTTGCAGTGGCTAAACTATCATTGACCAGACAATTTTCTGAAATTTCCATGAGAGAATTATTTTACGAATTATTATTAGAATCTATATCCCTGAACTCTTTACTAGACACAACATCAAAGACCACTAAAAAATAAAGCAGAACGTGCTCGTGCTAAGCAACAGGAAAAAGCTGTTTACATCAATGATGTACAGAATTCTGCAAGAAATCATATACGTCAGTACTTCTTGAAATTAATTGTTATTACATGATGCATCAAGATATCGTGTGATCCTACATTTACATAGATCATGTTATCTGCGATACTGATGTTCAGACTCTAGAATTTCTCATCATCAAAGTATTTCTTTAGGCTCCTACTAACAATCTTTCTATAAATCCCTTTAACAAAGACAAGACCATCCGAATTCTCAGTCCTTAGTCCCTATAAAAAAGCTCATAGAGGGAAAACACAAGTTGCAAAAATCCTAGAACCACAAAAGTAGCCTTTGAACTAACTTCTAAGCTAATTGTTGCCGCAAAGGAAGTAGGACATGCAAAGCACTTGTAAGTAAAATGTACTCTGCCAAAATTGCCGTGACATCAATAACACCTAGTGTATCAAAACCGAAGGATCTGAGAATGGAATTCTGAAATATAAACTGATACTACCAATCCCACCGCCCCCCTCTTCTCTTCAATACCAGTTACACACAATCAACTGGCACGAGTAATTTACCTTTCCCTCAACATGCATTCCCAACAGATGCAACTTTGTCACCATTCCAAAGCCCAACCTTTTCCTCAGCTTCGCAGCAAGAATTGCACTCATGTCATCAGCAGAACGAAAATTCATTCCCAGCTCCAAAACCTGCACTCGAGTACAGAAATTTAAACTTAGCAAATAAAGAACAGATACCGCCAGAGCCAAACTGATAGCATAGAACAACTTTCTTGAGTCAAGATTACATACGAGATGATCATCCCCTGTAGATTCACGAAGAACCCTCATTTCCGTGAACATAGGTGCGCTTCTTCCCAAGTAGAGATGCTGTGCTACAATGTCTTTCTGTAGGTAACCAGAAAAGCCACCTAATAACTTATCTTGCAGAACAAACTAATTCTCATACTAGAAATACAAATTGCTATGTTACCAAGATTAACTACTGCCTTGAACAAAATATCCAACAATTAAACCTATCAGGGGACGTTTGGTATGCAAACTAAATTATCTCGGGATTATAGTCCTGGGATTATAATCCCTAGACTAATTTATCCCACCTGGGAGGTGGAATAAAATAATACCAAGTTCGATGGGATAAGATGGGATATCCAGGATTAAGTCTGGAACTAAGTTTATACTATGCTTGGTTGACGGTATCCCGGGATAAATTTATACCAATCAACCAAACATAGTATAAATTTAGTACCACATTTTATCCCACCTTATCCCGCGTGTCAAGCGACCCCTAAGGCAACTACAATCCAAAGCACTGAACAGAGCAAAAAACACTGGCATTTTACACACGCTAACACGGTAAAGAAGAATCCCATATAAGAAAGTAATCTAGCCGTCAAGGAGAAGTAGAGGCCGATGCAATGTAGTTCCAATAGGTTCACCTAAACCCAGTGCTTTTTGTACTGAACATAAGTAAATGTGAAAAATCACTAATAGTTGAACAAGTACTAAGTCCCAAGTTCTGCATCCATAATTGCAAACGTGCAACGATTCAGCGATAAGAACATAAATACTAAATCCATTTAAGTAAAAATCTATAATTAGTCTGGACCCTTACCACAGTCCAGGGCTTGTATTTCTGCATAAACCACGGAATGATAGGGAGGAGAATTTTCTGCGAAACGATCTCCTCCATGCATACTGGCCAAATCTTTTCAAGTGCATGGTTTAACCACCTCACTGTTTCAGAATCAGAAAGTACCTAAAAAAAAAATATCAAACACAAATTGAAATAAAGGGCAGCCTGATGCACAAAGTATCTAGCGTTCACGTAGGGTCCGCGGAAAGGCCGCATCCCAAGGGGTGATATAGATAGCCTACTCCTATGCAAGCATTAGTGGCTGCTTCCACAGCTCGAACCCGTGACCTATAGGTCAAATGAAACCAACTTTACCGTGGCTCTAAGGCTCCCTTCTAAACACAAACATAAGTATTGTCTCAAAATACCACATCTACAGTATGCTGAAAAAATGCTAATCATGAGACCTAGTTAAAGATTCTGTCGAAGTTTTGCATAAAGGATCATAGTGCAAAAGAAAATAAACACCATATGGGACCCTTCAACCAAATCTAAATCTTGACACTTTTTGCAGAAATATAAAAATTAACAAAATCTCAACCCAGAAAAGAATTTCAGTAGTAAAGCAAAAAAGACCATTTTGCTGAAACTTTTTGAACCACTTGGAATATTTCCTACTTTTACCCACCAATATTAATAAAGTCCTATGTAATAAAAAGGAAAATTATGTCATTAATTGTTCTGCCAAATATACTTACTCGTCGTTGATTCGACTGTCTTTTTTCCTCAAATTGCACTTTCCTCTGTAATCTAGTTATATACTGCTCATGAACCTTCAAATTCCAACAAGAAAAAAAGAGCCTAATTAATCCATATTGAAAATTAAACCAAAAAAATCACATAACAACATGAGAAAAACAGAAAATTGTACATACCAGATAAAGGTAGATGAGGGAAAGGAAGTAAGCCAAAGGGTGGCTATAATCGAAAGAATTAAGCAACCATAGTAGAATTAACACAATAGCCACATGATGTATCATTGTAGCCTCCGTTATACTTGTCATGATTCTGAATCCTTCCCAAAAAAAAAAAGTTTTTGGTGACAGTTACTGATTCAAAATGATGATAATACCCATTAACGTGAAACGCATGATCCAATTTCTTTAACACCGCAAATCTTGAAAATACCTTCACAAAAAACAACCACCAAATTATGACATCAAAGTCCCCCTTACCCTTTTTAACAGCACTAGTATTAGTACCCCGCGATGCGCAAACACAAATCATATCAAATTGTGATGTAAGTTGTTTGAGTCATGTGCAAATAACCTTAAAATATAAACCTTTCAGATAAAAATTATATAACACTAGATATTAATTATAAAGCAGGATATGAAATTATTATTCAAATCTCGTAGTAGACAACTTTTTTTTTATTTATAGTAACCTAACCCCTTAATTTTAGTACTTGCATTTCGTTTCAGTGTCAATATTAAAAAAATACTAAATAAGTCATGTTGTGATCTATCTTGTTTGAGCATATTATATCACATTATTTTAACAAAATTATTACTATCACTTTGTTTTTGACTCAAAGTAAAATATGTCTTATTCATCACATCATTTTATGTAAATTCTTTTTTATTTTTTTTCTTTTCTTGTAGTTATTGTATTATTTATTATTTAATTATTTAATATTATTATACTGTCATATAATTTTTATTAGATTAATAATTAAATTAATTTGCTTATTATCCTTTTAATAGTCTTTAATAAATATAAATATTTTATTCTTGAAATTTGGTATATTTAAATGCTTGTAGCCTCTTATTCAGAATTTCTTAATCATTTTAATTTATCAGTAATATTTTCAAAAATATAGTTCAATTATTTAATTTATTTATTTTTCAATTAATTTAAAGTATAAATATCCTAACACTGCCTTTATTTTTTTTATACATCTCTTCCCTACTATAAATTTTAATTAATTTTTATATTAATATTTTACCTATAACCAAAATAATATCATATTATATTTTAAATTTTAACTTTTAATTAGTCAAAAATATTAATACATAAGTTATTTTATTATTACTTTCCAATTTATTGAATTCTCTTATAATTATTTTGTATTAAATGCAGTTAATTTTTAATTATAATTAGTAAAATTACCCATATTAGAAATTAATTTTATATTTTTAATTTTATTTTAATCATAGAAAAAATATTTCTTAATTGTTTGAACACATTATATCTAAATATTGTAGTAATACTTTTGTTGTTGTATTTCTTTGCATGATATTTTCAAAAATAAAAAATTTATGAAATAAAAAAATCTCATCTCAAATTCAAATAATTCTTATCATTCTATGTTGTAAATTGGACCGCAATTTCGAAATACTATGTTATGCTTTCAAACTTAAACTAACTGCACTCAATTCATATATTAATTATAGAAAAATATTTTCTTAATTGTTTGAACACATTATATCTAAATGTTGTAGTAATATTTTCACTGTCATTTTATTTCTTTACGTAATTTTTTCTTTTTTAGTTTTAAGATACAAATTTAAATTTAAATTTTCATTAGTACCTATATCATGTATTTTTAAAGATTTATTTATTTATTTTCATAAATAAGACTTCAATTTCGTGGTATTCTCCATAGTTTGAGCATTCTCATCATAGTTTTAAGAAATTTTTAATATCAAATTCAAGTAGTCTTTCCCTTTCATTTCTAATATTAAATTTTTAATAATTTAACATAATTTGCTATTTTTTAATCTAATATATAGTTTTATTATGTTTGTGGCTTTTCATTAACTTGTAACAAATTTCATAACATTATCACTAATTTATTTATATAATACAATACTTTAATTTTTGTAATCATAAGACTTGAATTATGTGAATTTATCCATATTATGACTTTTCTTATCATAATATAAAAAACTTTCTCATCTCAAATTTAAATAAGTTTTACCCTTTTTTCTATGATAAAAAAACTTGAATTTTTGTTTTTTCTCTATTTATTCTTTATTTTTAATATTATATTATTCAATAACTAATATTATTACATTGTCATGTGAATTTCTATTAGCTTGTTTGAATTTAATATCTATTTCTACCACACTCATTCTAATATAATATAGATAAAAATTTAAAAACTTTCTCATCTCAAATTCAAATAATTGTCATTCTATTTTCTAATTTGGACCGCATTTTCAAAAAAGTATGTTGTGCTTTCAAATTTAAACTAACTGCACTCAATTCAAATATCAATCATAGAAAAATATTTTCTTAATTATTTGAACACATTATATCTAAATGTTGTAGTAATCTGTTGTAGTAATATTTTCACTGTCATTTTATTTCTTTACGTAATTTTTTCTTTTTTAGTTTTAAGATACAAATTTAAATTTAAATTTTCATTAGTACCTATATTATGTATTTTTAAATATTTATTTATTTATTTTTCATAAATAAGACTTCAATTTCGTGGTATTCTCCATAGTTTGAGCATTCTCATCATAGTTTTAAGAAATTTTTAATATCAAATTCAAGTAGTCTTTCCCTTTCATTTCTAATATTAAATTTTTAATAATTTAACATAATTTTTCTATTTTTTAATCTAATATATAGTTTTATTATGTTTTATGTGGCTTTTCATTAACTTGT